>NC_142291.1:32204741-32504741 GCF_965620075.1 Prunus avium
CAAGGTCCACAATAAACCCCAAATTCCAATTTGCATTAGATGAGTCTTCTAGATTACCAAGCAACTTGATAATTGATTCTAATACATAAAACATTTTCTAGATAAATGTACCGGGCTCTAAGGTATATGATACGTCCCAAGTTCGAATTCTCCTTCCTTATTGATAAAAAAAAAACAAGTAACACTATAGTATTTGACTGAATACTTTAAATCTTGTGCATTATTTTATCAGGGATTCTAGCATGCCACTAACAAGCTCAACTTTCTGTTTACATGGGCAGACATTATACTTGGAGCAGATTCTGAGGGAGACATACGCTCACCCTCACATTCAAGGAATTGTTCTGTGGGCTGGACCAACCGAAAAGGGATGTTACAGAATGTGTTTGACAGACAACATTAATTTCAAAAACCTGCCTAATGGTGATGTTGTGGACAAATTAATACATGAATGGGGTTTGAAGGGCCTGGTTTCTGCCACAACAGACGCTAAAGGTTTCTTTGAGGCCTCCCTTTCCCATGGAGATTACGACGTGAGCATCACTCACCCAAATTCAAAATCCTCCTCCTTGGTTCAGAGATTGAATGTCAAATCAACTGCTTCGTCCCAGAAGCCCTTGTTTCTCAAATTCTCTTCTTGAGATTTTGATTTCTCTTGGGCATTTTTGTTGTCCTGTTTTCATGGAACATTTAATTTTAGAATTACCCAGAACATACCAAAATTTCTCTATTTTTAAGAAAACTCTCTGTATATATGCTATTTGTTTTTAGAACCTGTACATATGTAATTATATACCTTTTTGGCATTGAACAAATTTAATAATGATCTTGGAAATTCAGGGCAATACAGTAATTAAACTCAAGTTTTACTCCTCCGCTAAGGAAAACGTGTGACAATTGGTTTTCTTTTATTCTTTTATTCTTTTAGAATTAAAAAAAATAATGGGTAGTTGTGTTCCATAAAAAATAAAGGATTTATTATCTGATTTTTCTATTAATTTTAATTTTTTTAATATGAAAAAGGAAAACGTGTGACAATTGGTTTTCTTTTATTCTTTTATTCTTTTAGAATTAAAAAAAGATAATGGGTAGTTGTGTTCCATAAAAAATAAAGGATTCATTATCTGATTTTTCTATTAATTTTAATTTTTTTAATATGAAAAAGTGTGAATTTACCATATTATCCTCATTTAATTAATAATTTCAATTCTTAATGTTTGCATTAACTAAGTCATTTTTTGGTATTTTGAATGTTTTACCATTCTCTGCATTTTGTTTTATATATATAGATATATCCCTTTATAATAGTAGAGATAGATGAAGTTCTAGGAAAAGTAGTTTAAAATTTTAATAATGATCTTAGAAATTCAGGGCAATACAGTAATTAAACTCAAGTTTTACTCCCCCAATGAGAAAAACTTGTTTCCTTTTTATATTTTGATTAACTTACTTTCCGAAAACCTCAATTAATTATATATCTTTTCCGAATCCAAAAGGGAATAGAACAAAATAAAGTAAATAAAAAACTTGCACATTACGTTGAGTTTGACTAGGAATGTTAGTCCTGGTTATGATTGGTATTCTTCCAATTGAATATATATGTTCGTATCATCGGGGAGAAAGTAGAATTAAGAAAGAAAAAAACAAAAACAGAGTTGTTTATTCGATTGGAGAGAGAGAGAGAGAGAGAGAGAGAGAGAGAGAGAGAGTGAGGGAATGGCAAGAATGTTACGGCGAAAAAGAGTGAGAATGGCTAGACTATCCTCGTCAAGTGGAGATTCAGATGACGAAGTACCTCTAAGGGCCAGGCACCAGAGATCTGGTGCTCGAAGGCCTTTTTCATGGTTACGTGAAGATTCAGATGAACAAGTTAGTTTGAGGCCAAGGCATAAGAGAGCTCGTGTCAGACGTTTTTATGAGGAAGAAACCGAAGAGGAAGAAGAGGAAAGTGATGAATATGGAGGAGAAGAGGCTGGAGAGGGAAGTGGCGAATATGGAGGAGAAGAGGTTGGAGAAGAGGAAAGAGACGAATATGGAGGAGTTGGAGAAGAGGAAAGATATGAATATGGAGGAGAAGAGGAAAGATATGAATATGGAGGAGAGGTCGGCAGAGAAAGGGAAGAAGAAAGAGACTTCCTTAATCATATCGAAGGGGCAGGGGAAGAGGAAGATCCAAATAATGAAGCACAAGTACATGAACAGCAGCAGGATGGGTCTCAATCTCATGTTTCCATAACCCTAACCGACCCAGAATTGTTTGATTGCCCTATTTGCTGTGAGCCCTTGACCATCCCTGTCTACCAATGCGACCAAAACGGGCACATAGCTTGCTCCTCCTGCTTCGCAAAGATTAACAACAAATGTCCCTCTTGTTCCGGGTTCATTGGATTCAGTCGTTGCCGCGCAATCGAGAAGGCTCTTGAATCAATCAAAACATCATGCCAAAACATCAAGTATGGATGCAATCAATCTTTCACTCTCCATAAAAAGGTTGAACATATAAACGCATGTGTGTATTCACCTTGCTCTTGCCCCCATTGCAACTTTGTCTCTCCAGATATTGAGTTATACCAACACTTCAGAATCAGCCATGCGACTTTCGCAACGCAATTCAAGTACAACTGTTTTTTTTCTGTTTCGTTGAATGCCGAAGCAAGCTTTCTTGTTCTTCAAGAAAAGAATGATGATACATTATTTGTCCTCAAGAAAAATTATGTTGAAGATGTAGGAAATTCAGTGAAAGTTACTTGTATACAACCCGGCTTCAGGAAGGGCTTCTTATATCAGCTTCAAGCGAAAGCCAAGAAAACGTCTCTCAAATTGGAGGCCTTCACAGAGAGCACTCCAAGCCGGCAGGCAATTGATAATCCTAAAACAGGGTTTCTTTTAATTCCATGTGATTTTATCAGTCCTGGTGGCCAGCTCAAGATGGAAATCTGCATAGAGTGTTTTGAGATGTATTAATTTATAGAAAATATAATGTAAGTTAATATATTTTTGCTTCTTCTTAAAGCCAAAATTCGGCTATATTGCATATGTACTAGCTAGAACTCAACTCAAAATTTGTTTACAAAACTTTTTAGTATATATATATATATATATATCTTGCATTTTGGAGTTTAACGAATCAATGATCTGAATAGTTATATGGTTTTCATCTTCTTAACTAATTTACCCCTAAACAAAATTAAAGATAAAGGTTTTGTTGTCCTTCATCATCTTCTTAACTAATTTACTCCTTAATATAAATCTTTTGGCTTAATTATTTCAAATTATTCTTTAAGAAGATATTAGTCAATAAATATTAGGAAATACGAGGGAAAACTGTTGGATTGAAATTCTGAAGCTAATTGGCTTAATCAAGATATTGTAAACACGAGTTCATCGTATACACATCCTATTTCCTATTTACACAACTGCTTTACTAAATAATTGTCATTAGCACTCTAAAGTAGTCATCGAGCACTTTTCCTCTTTTATTTTCTTCGTTATAGGGAGAAGCGGTATATGTGACTTCACAAGTGCTTCATGAAGCTCAGATTTGGAGATATAGCTAGTGTCATGCAGAGGCTAAGCTTGTGATGGCATTGCCAATTAAATTTGAATTTGATGTTTGGCATTTAAATTTGAAATCTCCCTTGGACTATCCGTTTACCAAAAATCTTGATTCTTGTCTTCCCAAAACAAGTCTTATTACCCATTACGATTATGATTGAAAAGGGAATGGCAAGAGTCTCTATTATGATTGATATCCTTCCAAATGAGGCCTATATATTATTCATTGTTTATTAGTATCAACTCCATCGAGGGAAAATATTTTAGAAAGAAAAAAAGTAGGAGAGAGTGAGGGAAATGGCCAGATCCTCGGGCAATGGAGATTCTGATGCCCTAGTTAACATCAGGCCAAGGCATTAGACCTCGTCAGACGTCTGCCACGAGACATTTCTTGTAAAAACTGGTATATGTAAACTAACAATTCTAGTCACTTCTTGCAAAGTGATCAAGTTTATTTCTCACCATGGATCAAGAGGTGGCTACTTCTCTCATTTTATTTCATCCCTCGATATTGTTTTCCAGATTTAAATTTGATACCTTGAAGCTCTCATTAAGCAACTTTGGATATATGCATATCTATTAGCTAGTGTCATGCGCAGAGGCTAAGCGTGATAGCATTGCCCACTATTTTGAGAAGAAATGATGGCATTTGCAGGCCTAAACATTGGCCAAAATGCCACATGGGCTACCAAATGTTTGGCATTTGAAATCTCCCTTGGACAAAAGGGTTTTTTTTATCAAAAGAAAAGGCTAGGTCTTTTCGTTTACCCAAATCTTGATTCTTGGATTCTCCAAAAATCAGAATAAAATAAGCAAAAAAAAAGTATTGCACATCACGGTGAGAGTGAAAAGAGAATGCCAAGAGTCTATTATGATTGCTATTCTTCCAATTGAGGCCTATATAGCCTTGTATTGTTCATTGTATGTTAGTATAAACTCAACCAGATTATTCGATTGGAGAGAGTGAGGGGAATGGCAAGTGTTCAATATGAAGCAGAAGTTGGTGGAGAAAGTGAAGAAGAAAGTGGCGACGTTGACCATATGGAAAATTATGAAGCACAGCCCAATATTGAAGCACAAGTACATGAACAGCAGGATGGCTCTCACTCTCATGTTGTCATAACCCTAACTGACCCAGAATTATTCGATTGCCCTATTTGCTATGAACCCTTGACCATCCCTGTCTACCAGTGTGACCAAAATGGGCACATAGCTTGCTCCTCCTGCCGTACAAAAATTAACGACAAATGCCCCTTCTGCTCTGGGTCTATTGGATTCAATCGTTGCCGTGCGATCGAGAAGGCTCTTGAATCAATCACAACATCATGCCAAAACATCCAGTATGGATGCAAAGAATCTGTGACTTTCAATAAAAAAGGTGAACATAAAAAGGCATGTTTGTATTCACCTTGCTATTGCCCCCATTTAAATTGCAAGTTTGTTTCTTCAGCCAAGCAGTTATACCAACACTTCAGTAGTAGCCACGTGAATTCCGCAACACAATTCGAGTACTACGTCATTTTTCATGTTTCATTAAATGCTGATGACAACTTTCTTGTTCTTCAAGAAAAGAAAGGTGGTACATTATTTATTCTCAAGAGGCATCATGTTGAAGATCTAGGAAATGCTGTGACAATTAGTTGTATACAACCCGGCTTCACGGGGGGCTTCTTCCATGAGCTTGATGCGAAATCCAAGGAAAATTTTCTCAGATTGGAATCTTTCACAAAGAGCACTCCAAGCCGGCTGGTAATTGATGATCGCCCTCCCAAAACCGGTTTTCTTTTAATCCCGTTTGATTTTATCAGTTCTGGTGGCCAGCTCAAGATGGAAATTTGCATATGGCCTGAAGGTGCCTCCCCTTCACCTTAGAAGTAACCATGTTACTAAAATATAAGTAATGTTATATGTTATTTTAGCCTGGGAAAAGATTGTTTGGTACCATATCGAGATACCGATTTACAACATCAGGTACAAGCCTTGTTAGTTTTTCTTGTTAGTCCCTCAATTATTAGTTGGCTATGTAACTGAAAATGTTTTTGCTATTTCTGCAAGCTAACATTAAGAACTCAGAATTTTAATGTTAGCTACTAATTAATCAAAGCAAGGATTTTGTTAAGGTTTATAATGAATTAATTATATGCATGTTAGCTTGGATTCAACTCAACATATGTTCACACAAAAATTTAATCCCTAATGGTTGAAAATGTTGAGAAGAAGAGAGACTCTGGCTTTGATCAAGTGCCTTAACAGGCACTCAAGTCCTTCTTCTATATCTTGAAAGTTTGCCTCCAAATCCTGGAGCCAAATTTAAACATTCTCGACTTGCATTGCATAATCAGATTTCTTAGACTTGTGAGTAATAAGGGCATTCAATGCAGCATCCACCCTCTCAAGTTCATTCGTAGAGGCAAGGTATTTTCTAACCTCACTCATGAAGCTCATGTCACCTCCTCGTCTTCTGCGCATAATGGATTGAAGTTCATGTGTGCACTCCTTTGTTTGCAAAAGGGCATCCTTAATGATGCCACACACATCCAGGAGCCTCAAAGATCCATCTAGTAGTTCATTGATCCATTTGTCTCCACACTCCTGGGATAAGGTTTGGCGAGAGTGTGTCAATAGAAGAAACTTCTCAACACAATCATGCAAATCTTGGAAAAGAGAAAGGTCTTGTACTTTGCAGTTGAATGTTCAATTTGGTGTTTCAGTTTGCTTTCCTTCCTTTTGGCATCTGCTCAATATATATCACACGGTTCTGGACTGGAGACAAGAGCAACTCATCCTCTTCACAGCTGAATCAGTCCCAACGTGATTTCGATCTGGATCCAAAAACTATATCAGCGATGTTTATGCATTGTCTCCCCACCACCGGATCACAAACCCCATCAGCACCTATATTTTACTTATAATATATAGCGTGAGTATCTTCAATTCGGTAACAATGTCATGGGATGCAATGCACAATCAACCATAAAATATGTAGAACACGAGTGGTATTGTACCATCTCTCTCTCTCTCTCTCTCTATATATATATATATATATATAAATGAAACGGAATAGGTAGCTCTTCTATCCAGCATTCCAGCTCTGCCTGCCTCCCGTCCCCGGTGACAAGTTCTGTATCACTCTGCCCAGGAAATATTTTTGCATTAATTTATATTCATGTGGTACATTGTCTGTGTCAGAATCATTCATCACCTTCCATTTCCTACCAACTGGTTTTTTAATATCATACACATGCATATGCTGCTCGTGTTCGAAAAATCGGCCTAGGCGGCCGCTTAGGAGGCGCCTAGGCGCGGCCTGGGCGGGTCTGGGCGCCTGGGCGGATCCTTCATATCCGTGAGCTTTAGGCGGCACCATGTGGTAAACTAAGCGAAGAAGATTTGGCTGGATCTGCTCCACGAGCTTGTGGCGGCAGCACCAGGTGGTAAACGCGAAGAAGATGACCTAATGGAATATGCTGTACGCATCGTTTTGTTGGGTAGGAGTTATTAAGCTATACGTATCGTTTTGGTGGTTAGGAGTTATGGGCCCAACAAACAAAACCCTTTCGGTCTATACCCAAAAATTGCAATGTAATATTTTTAACTAATATGTTAATTAAATAATAGAGTATTATTATTAAAAAATTAGTTAAATTATTCTTAACTTTTTCCCATGTTTTATATCAATTATGGTACTTTCTAATTTAGGCGTCTAATTTATATATCATTTTATTTTGCATGATTTTGGTATAAATTTATAATTTATAATACAAAATAATTATAAATAATATTAGAAAGAAACGCCTAGGTCCCGATTACTCCTTTAGGCACTAAGCCCATGCCTGCTGCTCGATTGTTGGAAGGACCTGATGAAACTTAAGGCTAGGGCTTCCTTCTGTTGGAAGGACAAACAGGATACAATTTGGCATGTTCCCCTTGGTATAATCATCCTTTTAACCAATGCGGAAGGAAGATTGCTTTGTAATAAATATAGAGCCATTTTTGTTGGAAAAATGGCTCACATTTAGTATGCAAGTGAAGGAGTGAGCGACCGGTCGCAAGGTTTGGGCGACCGGTCGTTTTTACACAGATTCGAAGACTGGAGAAATCGCAGAAAGCGACCGGTCGCAAGGTATCCGCGACCGGTCGCAATGTATCTGCGACCGGTCGCCAGTGTTGCTGTGCTGTTTTTTCCATGCGTTTTTCAAGGTGTCTTCACATGTGTCGGTTTCCTACCTAATCCCTCGGGCCTCTAAGGTGTGTTATGGGTTCTAGGAGGTCTAGCAAGGTGCTGGAAAAGCTGGAGCACCATTAAATGAGGATTGTTGACTTGTTTCAAAGAGTACCTACCTTATAGCTCTAGATAGGGTGGCTGAAGTTGCAGCTATCAATGCCTAGCCTTTGGTCTGCCCAAGTTGTGGTCCATGTTAGGTAACCAAGGGCAGAACGTGGGAGGAAAGAAGGAGTCTCTTCTGAAGTCCAAAGGCTTGTGTATTAAAGGGAAGAGGAAGCAAGACAGCAAAAGTGTGGTTAATCTCAAAGTTGTCAAGTAGCTGGGAGCTATTGTGTTCAAAGGGAGGTTATCTCACCAAGGGAGGAAGAGAGAGAAGGCAATCAGTTCAAGAGAGAGCTGAGTTGAGTCTTGAGTAGTCTAGACACCAAAGAAGGGAAACACCAAGTGTGAGAGAGTATTCACAAGTGCATCAAAGTGTTGAGCAAGGGGTGAGAGAGAGAATAGAGTTCTAAGGGGGTTTCTTTGTAAACCAAAGTTGTAACTTATTCTTTCATTAGTGAATTTCTCAAGGGGATCACCAAGAGGATGTAGGCAATTGCTGAACCTCTATAAATTCTTGTGTCACTTTGTGCTTGGTTGATTTCTAAAGTGTGTGAGTGTGTGATTCATCCATTATTGTGTTTGTCACAAAGTCCATCAACAACAAGATCATTAGGGGAGTGAGTGAAAGTGTTTGTCCATTTTCACAACACTTTTCTCCTTCTATGTTGAGAAAAAAAATAGTAAACCCCACATTGAAAAAACATAACATTTGTTAACTACTTTATATTGCTAACTCCTAAAATTTTGATTGCCGAGCCTAGTAACGTGGGCTTGTGACCCAACGTGGGGGCATTAAAGGCGGAACATGGGAAGGTCTTGTTAAGACGCGGACAACAGGTCCAGTGCCGGTGTTTGCCCCTATGGTTATAATAGGCGTCTACAAAGATGCTGAGGGGCCACTTATTTGGCTCCCAAGTTGAAGGCTAATCTCAATTGGCTGGTTGACAGCATTGTGGGAAGGCAGTTGACTTATCAGAGCAGCTGTGGCCGACATAACGGCATCTGATCTCACTCTAGGCTGATTGAGATCCGCTCTTGACTTGACGAATGACCACCACCTTTTTACCTCCCTCCTCCCATAACCCACGATGCCAGCCCAAATACATCATCTATCTAATATCAAATTCATGCCCAATTTGCTTTGTAAATATTCCAATTATTATCATGCTATCCATGGCGTCTATTAAAGTTAATTCAGAGAACATCTTCCAAACAGATAGAGACCAAGATTAAGAAAAATTACAAAAAAAGGAAAGTCAGTGTTTGACCCGAAACAAATTTGTAGAGGCCAAGAATATTTAAACTATTAATGCAAAAGTTTCATCCTCACGTGGGATAATCTCAAAAAATTCACAGGAGTTTCTGAAATTATGATTGAGATCACATGGGATTTATGCAAGCAAATCAAATATATCAAGGGAGATGGTAAATAATCAACAACTAATGTCTAATAGCATTCAAAGGAGTATTTGACTCCCACACGCTTTGAGCAGTAAACATTATACCAAGAAGGATGTCTAAACTCGGCCATATGGTTGTGATGTATACTTGCACGAAGCATACACAATAAATTCTCCAAAGGCCTATAATTCCATACAGGAAAATTTCAGAACTGCTCGTAATAGAGTTTTATTCCTTTTTCTCTTCTCTCTTGAAAAAACTGTAGGTCTCACATTGAAAAAGTATAATACTTATTATGTACTTAATATTGTTATATATGAATTTACAAGATGATATATATGAATTTACTCTAATTTCCCTGGAAGAAGGACTTGAGTGCCTTTTTAGGCAATTGATCCTCACATGCTTTAAACAGTAAACATATGCATGCCGCCTTTCTGTTAGACTTCAAAAAACTGAACTCTATAATAAGTTCATACTTTAAGGTCTTCTATCTTCTCACAAGACACAAGAGGGATGTCTCACACGCCTTGAGCAGTAAACATAAGATAAGACCAAGAGGGATGTCTATACATGGCAATACGATTGTGTTGCGTACTTGGAGAAATTTTGGACCTTGGGATAGACTCTTCGCTTAAATTGCTACTCCGTACTCTCCTTGTTCTTGTTTAAAATATCAGTGAATTTTGGTGCCTATATGGTTAACTATTACTAATCCTGAATTCCTGCAATTATCTTGCTATTTTGCCTAAATAAGGCCTTGAGCTTAATTACGATATGATCCTGCTTGCTGCAATATCATCAATTTTTTTTAATCAATGGGTATCCATGTGTAGACGACGGGATTTGAATTTTACATTTCTTTAACATTGAGAATAAAGATAGTAGAAATACTAAAAAAGATTTCTCTCCTGAAAAAACAGTAAATCCCACATTTGAAAAGTATAACACTTGTGAAGTACTTAATATTGTTAACTCCTAAAATTTTGATTGCCGAGCCTAATAACACGGGCTTGTGACCCAATGTGGGGGGATTAAAGGTGGAATGTGAAATTGGTCTTGAAAACCTACGGCCCAGTGCCTTAAGTTCAGCCCATTGTTTAATTGCACTACTTAGTGGCCCAGCCACAAAAGTAGCTTTCTACAAAGACGCCAATGCCCATGACTTTGTGGTGCCCTATGCTGGTGGCTTATTTGTGGAAAGGCAGTTTGGCTTACCAGAGCAGCTGAGCCCGCCCACTACGAACTCATTGGGCCAGGCCGAGGTGGTCTACTCTTGACCTCTGACCGCCACCTTTTTACAAGTTTTATTTTTAACTTGAATTTTAATCATTTTTATTTATTTAACTTTCTTTTTTTTCCTTTTGTTTTTTATGGCATTAAAATTTAATTTGTGTAGAGAGCATGCATCAAGCTAGTGCCATCCATTAATTCAAGAACGGGAGGAAGGGAGTTGAATGCAAATACATCCTCTGATATCAAATTCAAATCATGTTACCTCTCTCAGGATTCCATGTCCCCCAACTCAACCTACCCTATACATTAAGCAGACGCATATGGAAGAGAACATTAGCCGCAACAAGAAGAAATGGCTTTCCACATCCACTCCAACAGCTTCCCATCAAGGCCACACCCGTTCAAGAAGTCGATGAACATTTGCGTAGATTGAGATCCTTCTGGGGCCACCTCCACATCCTCCTCATCAATCAGAGCCACAAACTAAGTGGACTCCAAGACTTGCATCATCCTAAACCACTAGATATATAGTAGCTTTTTCAATTTTTGTACATAAAAAACATACATGTGTATACAGATCATCCTCTGGATATCAAATTGATTATACAAAATGATTACTGATTTGCTTAACTGTCAATTATTATTATTCGCATTCGTTTTCGGAACTGATCTAAAGTTCTTGCAACCATTGAAACAAAAATTCTACCATTTCCATCCTCTTTCATCTATACTTGGCGTCAATCTAGAAAATTAATGGGGGGGGGGGAAAAATTTACCCTAGTCTAATTACAAGATGATATATATGAATTTACTCTAATTTCCCTAGAAGAAGGACTTGAGTGCCTTTTTAGGCAATTGATCAAAACAAAACTCTTCTCGACATATTAAACCACTAGAGATATATCAGCTTTTCAATTTTTGATCAATTTCGAAGAACAAAAAAAAAAACCAATGAGAAATAGAGCAAAAAGGTTTTGGTTCAATTGGGACAGTCTTGCGGGCCATGATGGATCTAAGTGACCACCGCCCCGTTTTCCTTCCACTGCCAAGAGTGGGAGGTAGTCGTTGCTTTGTTAAGCCAATCTGACGTGGTTCCCTCCGCTCTAGAAACCAAGTGACCCAGAGCCTTCGCTCGAGCCACAAGGGGTTCAACTCCTGGCTTGGAATGGACGGGCCAGTAGATAGCCAACCCGAACCCGACCAACTAATACTGAGCCAATGTTCCAGCACCTCAAAGCCCCCACTCAGGTTACAAGCTTGCGTTACAAAGCTCAGTGGTACAACTACCTCATGTTAGCTTTATAAAGTGTAGTGTCTGATATGAAACGAAGCGATGTGGGACAAGTTGCACTCGCTTTGCCTCTTACACTACCAAAAAAAAAAAAAAAGGTGGCAATAATCACCATTATTTGGTGATATTTGCTGGGGTGACTAAGACCTTCTTAAGTTTTAAGGTCTATTTGGAAGCTCAGAATTTCGTCAATACTTAATCAATTTGGTAATTGTTAGTGGCGATTTATGGAGTTGAGTGAGGTCACAAAACTTTCAAGATTCCATTTATCTCAAGGAAGATAACCAATAATAAACACTTTCACATTCAAAGGAGACTAAAAGAAAGTTTATAGTGCTGCTTGATTTTGTTTACGACGATTCTTGTGGATGCTAGAGGATGTTCAAAAGACATTGTTATTGGTAACACTGATTGGTGAAAAATAGTAACATCAGTTCAAACATTGACATAAACAATTTTCTCCCAGGAAACAGTAAACATAAATGTGGCAGATTCAGATCTCACACCCTTCTTATTATAATAAAAATTAGGGAGTTTCACTAAAATACCCAAAATGGGGGCTGAAATTATAAAAATACCCAACACCCAAAACACTTTATAAACATACCCAAAACTCATCATTACACACACTCAAAACCCATTTATAAACATACCCAAAACCCATCATTACATACATACCCAAAACCCATTTTGGGTAAGTTTCTATGTTTAAATAGTACTTGGGTATTTTTATAAATACATGTCTAGGATTGGGTATTTTTATAAATATCTATAAAAATTATGCTGCTTTTCTTTATGTTTGGGGAACATTGCTAATTAACAAGCAAGTCACCGTTTTTCTACATTATAGAAACACAATGGATGGTAACTTTTTAATGCAGAATATTGCATTTTTGCAGATCATGCCTCCTCCTTGGCAAACAGATCATGTGAAGGACCTGCAAAATAAGATGAATTAAACTAATCACATACATTGATTAGCAGCATAATTGAGTTAAATGGTTTTTGCTGGAAACATGGACGTCAATGCCACTCGTGGCATCGTTTATTAATTCTGATTAAGTGGTTGTAGCATTATAATGTACTAAATGAATCAGTTCATGAGTTGCAATGCTGAGGTGGGAAGGGACACTGCATGAACATTGCCTAGGGAACATATAGATCCAAATCGAAATTTTTTAGGAGGTAAAATACCTCTAGGCCTAGTTGGGCCAAAGCTTGAATTCGGGCTCATATGGAAGGGTTGAGCCCGATGTTGGTGGTTGAGCTGGGCTCGAGCATGATCGCCATATATTTTTCCACCTTGACCCAAGTGGCTTGTAGGCTCGTTTGTAAGATCCCACATCGACGAACGGAGAGGGGGTGATGTGCCTTATATGTACATGCCCGCCTCCATCTAGCACGAGGCCTTTTGGGAGCTCACTGGCTTTGGAGTCATGGGAACTCTGAAGTTAGGCGAGTTGGGGCTAGAGCAATCCTAGGATGGGTGACTCACTGGGAGGTTGCTCATGAGCTCCCAGAAACAAAACCGTGAGGGCAGAGAGAGGGCCTCAAAGCGGACAATATCATGCTACAGCGGAGTTGATCCGGGGTGTAACAATTTGGTATCAGAGCTACTCTGCCATGTGGTGTGAGTGTGCCGACGAGAACGTCGGGCCCCCAAGGGGGGTGGATTGTAAGATCCCACATCGACCAACGGAGAGGGGGTGATGTGCCTTATATGTACATGCCCGCCTCTATCTAGCACGATGCCTTTTGGGAGTTCACTGGCTTCGGAGTCGTGGGAACTCCGAAGTTAAGCGAGTTGGGGCTAGAGCAATCCCAAGATGGGTGACCCACTGGGAGGTTGCTCGTGAGCTCCCAGAAACAAAACCGTGAGGGCAGAGAGGGGGCCCAAAGCAGACAATATCGTGCTACAGCGGAGCCGATCTGGGGTGTGACATTGTTGGTCTATGAGTTGGGCCGGTGTGCATGAGGTTGACATTAACCTGATTTACGTGGTGTTCACTCAAAGGATTCTTAGTCCTAGAGGGGTTAGGGTGTTTCAAGATCACCAAGATGCTTATCTAAATCGAATCCTAGTCCGAGGAAGACTAGGTTGTCATGGAATCCTAGTCTGAGGAGGGCTAGGTCGCTCTGGAGTTATACTCTGAGAAGGACTAAATCATCTAGGATGATATAAAACAATCTTCTAGAGTTATTACCCGTATAAACAATTTAGCACTTTCACGTTTAATAATGTATTATACACGTATGTACATATTTTTCAATAATACTTCTGTGTTCTACACTTGTCTTAAAGACTTGATAAAGTTCACGTTTTTAAAAAAGCAAATGTATAGTATTAGTATTATACAAGTACGTACTTATTTTTCATGTTTAATACGCGTATTTGTTTTTTACAAAAATTTCAATAAGACACACAAAATTCACTTATTATACACATAATTATCACATATTATTGAATAAAAATAATATATATTTAAAAATGTAAATAATTTATATTAAAACATAATATAGTGGTCAAACATGTAAGTTGTAATTTGCAAAAAATTTGCCGAATAAAACACATATGTATTTTATTCGTATTTTTTCCTATTTCGTATTTTACTAACTATGAATGAATGTACAGCCACACAACTATACTCAGTTTTTTCTAATTGTTTTTTAAAAAATAGTATATTCGCGCAACTATACTCGGTTTTATTTATTTATAAAAAATAGTATCGCCGCGCGGCTGTACCCGGTTTGTTAATTTGTTTTTTGAAAAGAGTATAGCCACGCGGCTATATTCGGAGGTAGCCAGCCTTACGCGGTTCCCTCCACTCTAGAAATCGTGGTGACCCGGAGCCTTCGCTCAAGCCACAAGGTTCAACTCCGCACCAACTGATCGCCCAACCCTATTTTAAATCTAATATAAGATGAGCATCTTCAAAGGGGTAACATTATCTGATAAACTACACAACAAACCATAAAATATGTAGCACACGAATGGTATTGCATCTTATTCAAAATTATGGGCTTTATTACTCATAAATCAATATTGTAATTTATACCAAAATTAATAAAGCCCATAATATTGATTTTTGCATTATAATGTAATATTCAAAATTGCAATGTAAAATTGTTCTGTGCAACAAAAATTATGGGCTTTATTACTCAGAAGCTCATGTCACCTCCTCGTCTTCTGCGCATAATGGATTGAAGTTCATGTGTGCACTCCTTTGTTTGCAAAAGGGCATCCTTAATGATGCCACACACATCCAAGAGCCTCAAAGATCCATCTAGTAGTTCATTGATCCATTTGTCTTCACACTCCTGGGATAAGCTGAGAGTGTGGCAATAGAAGAAACTTCTCAACACAATCATGCAAATCTTGGAAAAGAGAAAGGTCTTGTACTTTGCAGTTGAATGTTCAATTTGGTGTTTCAGTACGCTTTCCTTCCCTTTGGCATCTGCTCAATATATATCACACGGTTCGGGAGACAAGAGCAACTCATCCTCTTCACAGCTGAATCAGTCCCAACGTGATTTCGATCTGGATCCAAAAACTATATTAGCGATGTTTATGCATTGTCTCCTCACCACCGGATCATAAACCCCATCGGCACCTATATTTTACTTACAATATATAGCATGAGTATCTTCAATTCGGCAACAATATCATGGGATGCATTGCACAATCAACCATAAAATAATATGCAGAACACGAGTGGTATTGTACCATCTCTCTCTCTCTCTCTCTCTCTCTCTCTCTCTCTCTCTCTCTCTCTCTATATATATATATATATATATATATATATTAATGAAAGGGAATAGCTAGCTCTTCTATCCAGCATTCCAGCTCTGCCTGCCTCCCGTCCCCGATTACGAGTTCTGTATCACTCTGCCCAGGAAATATCTTTGCATTAATTTATATTCATGTGGTACATTGTCTGTGTCAGAATCATTCATCTCCTTCCATTTCCTACCAACTGGTTTTTTAATATCATACACATGCATATGCTGCTAGTGTTAGAAAAATCGACCTAGGCGGCCGCCTAGGCGGCTCCTAGGCGTGGCCTGGGCAGATCCTTCATTTCCGAGAGCTTTAGGCGGCACCATGTGGTAAACTAAGGGAAGAAGATTTGGCAGGATCTGCTCCACGAGCTTGCGGCGGTAGCACCAGGTGGTAAACGTGAAGAAGATGACCTAATGGAATAAGCTGTACGCGTCGTTTTGTTGGGTAGGAGTTATGGGCCCAACTAACAAAATTGCAATGTAATATTTTTAACTAATATGTTAATTGAATAATAGAGTATTATTATATGCTTTATGCTTAACATTTTCCCCATGTTTTATATCAATTATGGTACTTTCTAATTTAGACCTCTAATTTATGTATCATTTTATTTTGCATGATTTTGGTATAAATTTATAATTTATAATACAAAATAATTATAAATAATAATAAAAAGAAATGCCTATGCCCCGATTACTCCTCTAGACACAAAGCCCATGCTTGCCGCTCGACTATTGCCTAGTGATTTTTCCTGCCTAGCGATTTTTCAAACATTGGCATTTTCATGTTCTTTTCCCCTAGATGAATTTGCAAATGTGGATGCAGCTACTCATTTTTTGTCACAAGACAGCAGAATCTGATAACATCATTGAGAACACATAAAACCAACTGCAAAATTTGGAGTTGTGCATACAATATCTAGAAGAGTCACTTGAACACCTTTTTCACGGCCTTTGATCAAAACCAGAGTTTCCTTCCTCAACATCCTCAACCACTAGCTTAGGATATTAAGTTAGTTCTGGATGATTCATCCAAAATTGTTTTGGCTCATGCTTATACATGAACGATATATACGCTTACAATATACTTATCGGATACTCAATCAATACTTTTCTCTCCACATTTACTTCAATTACAGTATTTTTTGTTCTCATACGATTTTTGGGAAAACTAATACCAATCTTTGAAAAATCGCTAGGCGGTAGGCAGGGGCCTAGCCCAGAAGAGTAATCGGGGCGTAGGTGGGCTCCTAGGCATTTCTTTTTTTCTTTAATTATTTTGCATTATAAATTATAAATTTATACCAAAATTCATGAAGCCCATAATATTGATTTTTGCATTATAATGTAATATTCAAAATTGCAATGTAAAATTGTTCTGTGCAACAAAATTATGGGCTTTATTACTCAGATTAAAAAAAAACAGATATTTCTTTCAAGTTTTCTTTTTTATTAAATAAGGTGATAAGAAAGTTATTAAAAATTTTGGATAAATTAAAGGAAACATAAAATTCAATACATTTAATGAGGGTAAATTTGGAAAACAAAAGATAGTTTGTAAGATGCATTAATGACATTGTTTTAAGTGTAAAGAGAGTGACACATGTCATAAGAAAAAGGGAGAAAGTCTAAAAGAAAAGGTTAGAGAGAAGGTTGCTAGCATTCCCCTTTATTTTTTTTTAAAAACAGCGAGAGTTGTTTATTCGATTGGAGAGAGTGAGAGGAATGGTAAGATCAGAAGAACTAGTTGTCTCGTTTTATTTCATCCCTCGATGCTGTTGTTGAGAATTGAATTCGAGACCTTGAACCACAATTAATATATACTTGGGTATGTGATCAGATGTTGCTATATCATATGTCATGCAGAGACTAAGCGTGATTGCATTGCCCACTAAATTTGAGATAATGGGAAGGCATATTAATGGTGGCGGGTGCTTGACTTGAACAGAAAATATATATCTCCCAGAAATGATGGTATTTGCAATGCCCTAAGCATTCGGCACAATGCCACATGGGCCATTAAATTTGAATTTGATGTTTGCATTTCAAATCCCCCTTGGAGAAAAAAGGGTTTAGGTATTCTAGGACTTTTCTTTTACCGAAATATTTGATTCTTGGCTTCCCAAAAAAAAAAGAATAATAAGCAAAAGAGAGGGAATGTTAAGAGTCTCTATTATGATTGATATCCTATACCAGTTTGCGGCCTATATATAACGCTGTATGCCTCGTGTTATTCATTGTCTGTTGTCATCAACTCAATCAAAATAAATTCTTTTTGAAAAGAGTGAGGAGGCGAATGGCAAGCTACTCGTCCAGCGATGAACCACTAGTTTTCTCTAAGTCCAGTACTCTCAAAAGAGCTCGTCGGATACCTAATGAGAAAGATGGCTCTCACTCTCATATTGTCGTAACCCTAACTGACCCAGAAGTATTTGATTGCCCTATTTGCCTTGAACCCTTGACCATTCCTGTCTACCAATGTGACCAAAATGGCCACATAGCTTGCTCCTCCTGCTGCACAAAAATTAACAACAGATGTCCCTCTTGTTCTGGGTCCATTGGATCCTGTCGTTGCCGCGCAATCGAGAAGGCTCTTGAATCGATCACAATATCGTGCCAGAACATTCAGTATGGATGCAAAGAATCTGTGGCTTACCATAAAAAAGGTGAACATCAAAAGGCATGTGTTTATTCACCTCTCTCTTGCCCCCTTCTATCTTGCAACTTTGTCTCTTCAGCCGAGCAGCTATACAAACACTTCAGCAGTAGACATGTGAAATCTGCAACACAATTCAGGTTCGGCAACAGTGTTCCTGTTTCATTAAATGCCAGTGACGACTTTCTTTTTCTTCAAGAAAAAAATAAGGGTACATTATTTATCCTCAAGAACCATCATGTTGAAGATCTAGGAAATGCAGTGACAATTAGTTGTATACAACCCAGCTTCATGAGCGGGTACTTGTATGACCTTGATGTGGAAGCCAAGGGAAATTCTCTCAGATTGAAGTCTTTCACATTGAGCATTCCAAGCCAACAGGTTATTGATGATAGCCCTCCTACAACATGGTTTCTTTTAATTCCTTGTGGCTTTATCAGTCCTGGTGACCTGCTCAAGATGCAATTTTGCATATGGCCTAAAGATGCCGTCAGTATCTAGGCTATGGTGTTTTAGCATGGACAAGATTGTTTGGTACTCAATATCAATTTTCAGCATCAGCTATAGTCTTGTGAACTTTTCTTGTTCTTTTCAAAGTTATTAGTTGGTTATGTTTTTATACATTTTGAGTTACTATGTTTTTTGCTTATTCCTGCCAAATGGAAGAACTTGGAATTAGGAAACAAATTGAAGCCAGGGTTCGCTTTAATGCATATTTACTAGCTTGGACTCAACTCAATATATTTGTTTAAGAAACTTTATTTTATATCTCGTGCAATTTGTTGTTAATTAACGATTCCTGATCTGAATGTTTTCATATTCTCAACTAAATTACCCTTAAATTATAGTAAGGGTTATTTCCACAAATGGTCTTTGATGTATATGAAATTATTATCTTTGGTGTTAAAGGTTTTTTTATTTTATGATATCGTTGGTCCTCAAGATTAGTCCCGTACATCAAGTTTAGTCCTTCCGTTGTAAGTCTTTTGTTGGTGTGACATGTATGTGGAGCTTATATTTATCTAATTGTTTAAAACTTCAAATCCATTTGAAAGAAAAAAAATATATTTAAAGTGCACCTATCTCTTCCAATTACACTTTGTAAGCCCAACCGTTAACACACAAAAAGGTCGAGAGCCCAAACCAAAACCAAAACCGGACATGAAACACAATTCTAGGGGAAAATAATTTACAAGTTCGATTGATTCTGAAGCTATCTGGCTTTATCAAAATGGTTGTGAGCATGAGTTCATCGAATGCATATTGAACAATGATCCTACGTGAATGGAGTTTGAAGGGTTATTGATTTCTGGCACAACAGATGTTAATGGTTTCTTTATCCCTTTTCCGTGTAGATTACCAATTGCAAGTTATTATCGCTCACCCAAATTCAATGACAAATTTTCTTTATTAAAAAAAAAAAAAAATCAGTGACAAATTCCTCCTTGGTTCGGAGATAGAATGTGACATCAACTATTTCATCCCAGAAAGAAACCATTGTTTCTCCAACTTTCTTCTTCTTGAAATAGGGGGATTTAATTTTAGAATTATTCGTAATCATGAGATAATATCATATTGTCTATCTATCTATCTATCTCGAGCATGGAATTCCGATTATATACCCTTATAACATCTAATAAATTGAATAATGCTCTTTGAAATGGAGGGCAATATAATAATTATATGACAAGTTTAATAGAAAAAGAGTTCACATATTCTAGGACTTCGGTATCAACAAGTCTTTGATTATTATTGTCATCCCCTAAAATAAATCATGCACATTATATTCTTCCAATGGAGGCCTATATTTTATTTTATTTTATGGTTGAAGGAAAGGATATTCCATTAACATAATAAAATACAAACAGGCCCAATACAAAAAACAAAACAAAAAACAAAAGCACAACCCAACAAAATAAAAGCCCAACCATAATACACATACTTTAGGCCCAACATAACAAAAAACCCTAAGACACACACAACCCTAAAATCACACCCAAGAACTAAGTAGCCGCAGCCGCTGCCACCCGATCTGCCGTTGAGGCCTATATATAATGCTATTATCAGCTCCTTCGAGAGAAAGTAAAAAGAAAGAACAACCAGACTTGTTTTTAATTGGATTGGAGAGAGTGAGGGGAATGGCAAGATCATCGTCCATTGGAGATTCGAATGAAACCATCAGGTCGAGGAGCAAGAGAGCTCGTGAAGATGAAAGATACTTTAACTTCGATGATCTTATTGGAGCAGAAGAGGAAGAGGAAGAGCCAAATAATGGACCACAAGTACATGAACAGCAGGAAGGGTCTCATGTTGTCGTTACCCTAAACGATCCAGAATTATTTGATTGCCCTATTTGCTATGAACCCTTGACCATCCCTGTCTACCAATGTGACCAAAATGGCCACATAGCTTGCTCCTCCTGCCGCACCAAAATTAACAACAAATGTCCCTCCTGTTCCAGGTTCATCAGGTTCAATCGTTGCCGAGCAATCGAGAAGGCTCTAGAATCAATCACAACATCCTGCCAAAACTTGCAGTATGGATGCAAAAAATCTTTGACTTTCGATAAGAAAGGTCCACATCAAAAGGCATGTGTGCATTCACCTTGCTCTTGCCCCCGTTTATATTGCAACTTTGTCTCTTCAGCCAAGCAGGTATACCGACACTTCACCAGTAGCCATGAGATTTCCGCAGCAACACGATTCAAGTTCAACAACAGTTTTCCTGTTTTACTAAATGCTGGCAACAACTTTCGTGTTCTTCAAGAAAAAAATGATGGTACATTATTTATCCTCAAGAACCATTATGTTGAAGGTCTAGGAAATGTAGTGACAATTAGTTGTATACAACCAGTCTTCATGAGCGGCTTCTTCTATGAGCTTGCTACGAAAGCGAAAAAAGGTTCTCTCAGATATCAGTCTTTCACAAGGGGCACTCCAAGCCGGCAGGTAATTGATGACGGCCCTCCTAAAACCGGGTTACTTTTAATCCCATGTGATTTTATCACTTCTGATGGACAGCTCAAGATGGATATCTGCATATGGCCTAAACTTTCCAGTATTCTACGAAATTAGCCATGTTTCTTAACAGAAGTTGCAGGATATGCACGGGACAGGAATTTACCGCATCTAATACAAGGCATGCATAGCCTTGTGATTTTTTTCTTGTCCTCCCCCAATTATTAGTTGGTTATTTTTTTATACATTGAAGGTGAATATGTTTTTGCTTCTTCTGCGTGCCAACATTAAGAACTCAGTTTGATGAAAAAAATAAATAAGTTTAAAGCAAGTATTTGCTGTTGAGGTTTTAATTAATCAACTATATGCATTTTTAGTAGCTTGGACTTAATGTTTACAAAAAAAAATCAGGATGGGAGTTCCTATTGTCTATTTGTATATGTCTTCGTCGCAGTTAGGCTAATCGAGAAGACTAAGTTGAAACTTTGAGACTGATCTACAAGAAATGTCCTATAGAGTAATGTTGCATTCCTAAGAGGACACAAATTAATGTGCAAACAACCAATTAAAAATACCCGCAAGTGCACGAATCTATCGAAGTATAGATTATGTAAGTACGGGGTCGATCCCACGAAGAACTTGTCGGCTTCCTATAAGTTCTAATTTGAGTACATAAAGAACACTTATTTAACACACCACAAATGCACAAATGAAAGAGGGAAACTAGAAATGAGTAAAGAAGTGTAAAAGAAATGGAACAACACAAGAAAACTAGAGAAAAACACAAACAGCACTTTCTATCGCCATTTTATCACCTGTGAACAGTGCCGTGAACAGTGAACAGTGACATGAACAGTGCCGTGAACAGTGAACAGTGACATGAACAGTGCCGTGAACAGTGAACAGTGACGACCGGTCGCGTGAACAGTGACGACCGGTCGTTTTTCGGCAGAGTCGAAATTTCAATAAACGTGTGATGAGCGACCGGTCGTGAACAGTAACGACCGGTCGTTTTTGGGCAGATTCGTTTCTCTGTTTTTCAATTTCGACGTCTGTCCAGTGTTTTGCCTATAACTTTCCAACCGTACGTCGAAAATTCACGTTCTTTATACGGTTGGATTCAGAACAGAAAATGCAAGAACACAGCGCGGACCAAAAGTCCAAAACAATTACGGAAACAAATAAAATTCAGTATCAAAGACACACCACGTATCAAACACACAACTCACACACACATTGGGGGGGGGGGTTTTGATTTGTTTCAAGTGACCTATTTCTATTGCATGAAAGTAAATGGACTTTGAATTTAAATGAGAAAGGCAGAGATGAAATATCAAAGAGTGGAATTAAAAAGTAACAAACACTAGGGTTTCGGAATCCACCCTAAACAATTCTACCCAAGTTCATGAATACTCAAGTGATGAACTCTAAACGTGTTGATGAAAATGTTCGCAATCAAGGCCATGGGTCGTGGCTCAAGACGCATTGATTCTCTCTAATATACGTAAAGTGCATGGTTCGTGCTACAATACTTGTGCCCTCCCCATAACCGAACCTAGGTATGGTTCGTACTTTGATTCAATTACAAGGAGAACCCATTAAGTTCAAAGAGAATATGAACATCACAAGAATCCTAATAGCATGGTGTTTACATTAGGTATTCAAGAAACCAATTCACATGGATGATTCTTACTTCATCCATTTATTGCTTAGGATAACATGAAGATACACATAATCCCAACAATCTCAAGAAGCATGCTTTCAAAGATGATCAATCAAAGAAGAACATACATCAAGGATAGATTAATTTGGTGAATTGGAATTCATCAACAATATCTAGAAATTCATACACTCAAGCATCAAAACAAAAAGGTAATCATGTTTAGGGCTTCAACCTAAGCCCTAGCTATGGAGTTTAGTTCCTCATAATCATTTCAAACACAAATTCAAAATGAAATTAGAAAGAGTTTACAGATTTTCAGAAAATGATGAAAGCTTCAAGATCATCAATGGTGGAAGTCTTCTTCTCCACTTTTCTTGACTGCACCTTGGCTTTCTCCTAGCTCCAAGCTCCAAAATCTGCTCTCAATTGTGTAGAATCTGGAATAGCCTGATTTCCCACGATCAAAAGGCTCCCAATATCAGATTGCAATTTTGACTTCTCCTCCCTCTCTCCTCCTTTCCAGCTTTTACCTTTTAATATAAAACTACCACCTTTGATAAAGCCTTAGCCCATTGTCCCCTTGCCATGATGGAGCTTTGACTTCACAAAGATGCCAAAAGCTCAGAAAATATCTATTTTACAAATGTAATTCCTTGTTACCAAGAGTTATGGTAACAAGAAGTTAAGATGACACAAGGGAGGTAAAAGCTGGCCAAATCCGGATTTCCAGAACTGTGGTAACATGATGGATTGGTTGGATAGGCAATACTTGTCCAATGGAGCTCAAATTTGGATATGTTGTAGTTAACATCCATTGGAACAAGTCTCATGAAGATCATGACCTCATCCGAGCACCAGAGCATGTTGATCCCAGGCCAAGAAGTTGACCTACGAAAATGAACAAAAACAGAATTTATAACTAATAATGCACTTTTAGCTCATTTTCATCCCAACCAAGGCAAAATCTAAGAAAACACAAAAAGGAAGTAAAAAGCTATAAAATGTCAAGAACTAACTCAAAATAGTGGGTGAATAACATGAAAAATCATGTGTAAAAATGAACCGAACAAGTAACAGAAACACCAACCCCTCACACACACATTCACCACTTTAGCGGCTGCATGCATACTGCAAATTTGGAAAACATTGAATTTCATAACTTTGCTTGGAGTCAATTATCGAATCATGATCTGAAAAGGGGTGGTTTTCATCTTCTTAGCCAAAATGTGACATGAGCCATTAAATTTGAATTTGATGTTTTGGATTTGAAATCTCCCTTGGAGAAAGGGATTTAAATATTCTCTAGGACTTTTCGAATTCTAGAAAATTGTTTATATATTCCAGGACGTTTCGTTTATCGAATTCTTGATTCTTGGCTTCCCAAAAAAAAAGAAAAGAATAAAATAAGCAAAAAAGGATCTTGCACATGAGGCCTGTATATGATTGAAAAAGAAATGCCAACGGATCCAGGATTTGAAAATAGGGTGGGCTAAATTTATCTTAACAGAAAAAAGTAAATGTTGTTCTCTAGGAATGTGTGTTTTATGAAAAAGGCTGAGTAATAAATATTAATTAACTAAAGAAAAAAAAAGATTTTCTGTGGGTGAGATCACTGGGATGGAGTGTGTGGAGGTGTGCTTTGGTGGGCTCAGTTTTAATATTGGACTATAAAATATCAAGTCACCCAGGCTATAGCCCATGTTAGCATGGACGTAGGTCCGTCCCTAGCCAAGAGTCTCTCTGTTATGATTGAGGCTTGTATATAACGCTACATATTGCATTATTCTTGTTTAGTATCAACTCCATTGAGATAAATTTTCCATCTGAAAACGACAAAACAACCAGAGTTGTTTACTACATTAGAGAGATAGGAATGGCAAGGTCCCCGTCCAGTGATGATGATTATGACATGCCCCTTTGCTTTAGGATCCGGCCTGCATCGTTACGTACGTGGAGATTCAGATGAACAAGTTAACATCAGGCGCATGCATAAGAGAGCTCGACTGAATCCTTCCTCGACCTCAGGTATCCATCTTAATGGATGAGGAAGAGGTGGAAGAGGTCGAACAAGAAGAAAGTGGTCAATCTGAAGAAGAAGTTGGTGGAGAAAGTGAAGAAGAAGTTGGTAGAGAAAGTGAAGAAGAAAGAAACGACAATGATCATATCAAAGATGAAGGGCAGGAAGGGTCTCACTCTCATGTTGTCATAACCCTAACCGATCCAGAAGTATTTGATTACCCTATTTGCTTTGAACCCTTGACAATCCCTGTCTACCAATGTGACCATAATGGGCACATAGCTTGCTCCTCCTGCTGCACAAAATCAACAACAAATGTCCCTCCTGTTCTGGGTCTATAGGATTCTATCGCTGCCATGCCATCGAGAAGGCTCTTGAATCTGTCACAATATCGTGCCAAAACATTCATTATGGGTGCAAAGAATCTGTGGCTTTCCATAAAAAAGGTGATTGATAAGTCTATATTTTATGCCCTCTTTGCTTATTTATTTGTAAATTTTCTTGGATTAAATTGGTTGTTTTAATTGGTTTAGTGAGATTTGTGAAGGAATTGTGAAATAGGAGAAAGTGTGCTAAAAAGGGCAAGAAGATGAAGATTGAAGTTTAATTAAAAAGAAGCCAAGTCATTCCTTTTGTTGCAAGGAATGTCGTCAAATTTCCTAGTTCAAGATGGTTCAAGTCTTATCAAGTCAAACAAGGAGAAATAAAGAAGACCTTATATTAGAAGGAATCCTATTTTTTATTTATAACAATTGTAATTATACCTTAGGTAGGATTTCTAGGGGTTTTATAAATAGGGAGTTTAGGTCATTGTTAAAGGGATCCTTTACCCATCATCCATCCGTCACCCTCCATCAACTACCATCAAAATTCCTACATATTCAGACTCATAGCCAAAATACTCAAAGGAGAGAGAGTTTTAGAGAGACAAAGAAGACGACCTGGAGCTAGAGTTGCTGTTGTGCAGAGATCAAATCTTCAATTGGTTTTTTCTTTCCTATGACACTGTTTATCATGGTTTTTATTAAAGTTGTCATGAACTAATTTCTTTTTGCTAGGGCTACGATGTAGCCTAGCCATGAATACTCAATTACTTTAGTCAATGTTAATTCCAAGTATTTTTTCATGTTGAGTATCTATTACCATGCTTAATGCTTTGAATGTTTGGCCAACATTTAATTGTTTTGATGCTAAATTGACGATAGGGATATCCAATTTGGGGTTGCTTCTTGTACTAGATGCCATGAGTTACATGATTAGACAGGGATGTTTTTCATGACTTATGTGGTTGTTTTGTAGGTTTTCCAAGGAGTTTAATAGGTTCTTATTATCTTAATTCCATCACTAGGGATAGAGTGGGTTGGTAATAAGGATACTTTTGGTGTAACCAGGGATGGAGTATCAAATAAAATAGGGAAAATCAACTGTCAACGTGGAGAATAATTAGGATTAACATGCTAAGGGAATTGGGTAGAATTGGCTATGGTGAAATCGGAAGCTCTAGTGCTCTCATAACTTGAATCTCACTATTTTATTTTTCTAAGCTTGTTTTTATTCATTGTTTTAGTTAATTAATCAATCAAAATCTCATAATTCAATTGTTCAAATAAAGTCTTGGGTTAATCACAATTGGTACTTAGTAAATTAAATCACTCTTCGTGGGAACGACACTTCACTTATCACTGTATTACTTGTGCGGATTGTGCGCATGCAATAAATTCACAACAGTGAACATCAAAAGGCATGTGTGTGTTCACCTTGCTCTTGCCCCCATTTATCTTGAAACTTTGTCTCTTCAACTGAGCAGCTATACCAACACTTCAGCAGTAGCCATGTGAATTCTGCAACACAGGTACTCCGACAGTGTTCCTGTTTCATTAAATGCCAGTGACAAATTTCTTGTTCTTCAAGAAAAAAATAATGGTACATTATTTATCCTCAAGAACCATCATGTTGAAGATCTAGGAAATGCAATGACAATTACTTGTGTACAACCTGGCTTCATGGAGGGCTTCTTCTTTGAGCTTTATGCGAAAACCGAGAAAAATTATCTCATATTACAGAGTTTCGCAATGAACACCCCAAGCCTGCATCTTATTGATGATAGCCCTCCTAGAACCGGGTTTCTTTTAATTCCTTGTGGGTTTATCAGTCCTGGTGGCCAGTGTTGCGTAGATTTCAGCTGCACCAAAATGGATTCAGCTGCATCCTCAACTTGTGATACTCGCAAGTGCACGAACCGTTGGTAGTTTAGCGTATGTAAGTGCGAGGTCGATTCCACAGGGATTGGTGATTGAATGATCCAATTCAGTTTTCCTACACAAAACAAAAACAAAAACAAAGAACATGAAAGAAGGAAGAAAATAAGAAAGTAACTCAAGCAAATAAGTTCCCAAGTTCAATTTAGATTAATGGATTGATTCTAGCTAAAGTATGATTAAGCCATGGTGTTTGGTCATAACCTTGTGTTCCTAATTCCCTAATTTGATCATTTGTTGTCTAACCTAAAATTAAGCATTAGGAACCCATTAAGCATAGAAGAACAATTTAAACAACCAAGCATGTATCTAATTCCTGTTGTCGAATGTCCATACATACTCTTCCTATTCATAGTTCAATTCGAATTAAAGCATGGTGTCTACTCTTAATTCAAACCAAGATAGCTAATATGCAAGCCTAAATGGTGATCAATCATTCAAACTAGCATATTAACTTATAAGCATAATGAATAAGAACAAAAACCATAATTGAAACTTGGAAACTAATCAAACTTGAAACTAAAGAAAAGAATTTACATAATGAAAAGTAAAGTGGAACTAAGAAAAACTTAAGGAGAATTTCAGCACAAATATTTCATTACTACAATTGAAAACTAGAAAATGAAACTAAGAGAATTTGAGGAAGAGAAGGGAAGGGAGCTCTAGAGAAGTGTTTGAGAGCTCCCCCCCTTGGGGTGTGTTTACAAGCTTAGAGAACATCCCTATTTATAGGCCTAGGGGAAGTGAAAATCTGAATTCAATATGGCTAATGCATACAACACTTGTATTATAAAATCTGAATTGGTTGATGCACTTGAATTAGAAAATCTGAATTGGTTGATGCACTTCACCAATAAATCCCACCAGCAGCCCTAGCTAATCTTCATGTCACCATGACCAAGCTTCCAACCAGCTCAATAGCTCATGCCTAGCTCACCATGACCAAGCTTCCAACCAGCTCATCCTGAGGTCAGCATGACCAGCAACTTCAAGGGCTTACGAATTGGGCTAGGCTGAATCAAATGAAGACTTTAAGATGTCCATTGTGAAGTTCAGAATGTGTATGATCCAACCAAAGTATTGGCCCAATCCAAGTTCGGAGGAGGAAGTTAAGGCCGAAACAAATTGCTAACTCGTTTTGCTCGCTGACAAAAATCCATCCTGAGCATGGTTAAGTGTTTGCTAGGTAAAAGACTCCATATTTATCCAATGGGGCTGAATTTTGGATATGTTATAGTATACACCCATTGGAACAACTTTCATGAAGAATGTTGCCTCATCCGAGCTATGTAGGTGGCTGAAACAAAGCTTGCAATATGACCTACGGAACTGGACTGGCAGGGGGCTGTAGCCAAAATGAGTTTGTCTTTAAGCTCTTCTTCCCTTCATCCAAATTAGGCCTTAACATGCTTGAATTGCATGAATTATGCTCTCTTGCTCTTTTGGCCTACAAAACACACAAAGGGAGGCAAATAACTCAAAATTATAAGAAACTAAGCAAAAGAAGTAAGTAAATTTGGGCATGTATATGTATGAAATTATGAGCTTAACACTCCCCCAAACTTAGATTTTGCTAGTCCTCGAGCAAAATAAAAGGAAAACAAAGATAAAAACAAAACAAGAAGTTAACTAAACCACTTTCGTAGGTAACTCGATTGCATTGAGCGTATGCAACAAGCCTTTAAACCTCTAGGCATCCCTAGTAGGAGGAGTTGTGTCTCCTGAGGGTTTAACAGATACGATACCCACAAATGTTTTTCTAACTCTACAAAACAAAGTGGTTAGAAAACTTAATAGATTTGTTAGTGCTTAAGCAAAACAAAAAAACAAAACAAAACAAAACAAAAAAAAACAAAAACATTAACCTTCCAACCGGACAAAAATGTTAAACTTCATAGACATGGCTCAACAAGGAACAAAACAAGCACTAAGGAAGTTCTAAACATTATTCAAGTGCTACCACAATCTCACAAAAATCATGCTCAAGGTGTGTGTGTGTGAAGTAGCCATGAAGATACAGCTCATGCTTCTCAAACAACGATATGAATTCTTGCAAGAATGAACACAAGTTTGCCAAGCTAAACCAAAATCAATAGGACTTTACTCATGGATGTAATGTAATGGTTAGAAAAGGAATGGATATTGAAATACAAAGTCTAAGGAACAAAGTAGAGCATGTCATATAAACAAGATCATTGACATTTGACATGTAAGGCACATAAATTGAATAGCTCACAATACCAGATTTTGCAATTGAATCACTTCACAATTTGATTTTGACATTTACACACTTTGTATAATATTTGGCCCAATTTTGCGGCTCTTTACCCTAGATCACCTTGATTTCTCCTTATATCACCCTAGGGTCGTGACTACATTGGCCACACTTCTTTTCTCTTTTTCTTTTGATTTTTTTTTTTTTATAGCTCATTTATTGCCTTGAATACATTACAATCTCAAATACAATCATACTCTACATGTCCCCTAGATGGTAGGATGTTTAATGGATGATAAGGTGATAGAAAGAAATGGCTAAGTGTTTGGGCACAAAAGGGTTTACAATGGAATATGTATTGTATGGGTTGATGGAGGAAAAAGAAAGAGGCTTAACAAAGATGGCCTAAATCATATCTTAGTTATAAACTTGACATTCCAGTGAATCACACAAGCAAAAATGCATACAATTGGGTAAGACATGCAAGAGTTGTATAATCATGGCTAAAGTGCATAGAAAGCTCAAGCATAATTATGTGAGACTTAGCTAGCAAAAGAATAACATTCACACCTAACACAATGCTTATCAAATTCCTAAGAGCCATATTAGAAGTTAGACTCATGATTCATCATTGGTGTGGGAAGGAAAACTGAAAATGACTTAAAGAAAAGAAACAGAAAAGAAAAACGTGAGGTTTCAAATTGCTGTTCTGTTCAATTTCAACATATAATCTGTTTTGATATGTAACTTTCAAACCACTTGGTCAAATTTAACGTTCTTTATGTCGTTGGATTCAGCATGAAAAAATGAAGAACACAGCACAGACCAAACTTTCAAAACAGTAGCAGAAAAAAAAAATTGTAGCAATGAAGAGGCCTACGTTTTCAAACACAAACACACAAACTAAAAAAACTTTCCAGCACCCCCAAACTTAAATGAAGCATTGTCCTCAATGTTTGAATCCATGTAAAGCATACAATGCACATGAAATCCAGGGTAAAGGAATGAAATGAAAAAAAATAAATAAATAAAAGAAAGAGAGTTTAGAACTTCCCCTTGAAGAGATTAGGTCGAGCGTGATGCATTTGGAGGTCGCGACTTCTCCCACTACTCCACACTTCCTATCTTTGAAGTTGCCATCTCTCTCCATTTTTATTGAGCTATTTACATTGCTAAAACAAACACACACAAAAACTTGAAACGGAATTAAAGGATTACGAAATATAAAAAAAAAACTAAAAATGAAAAGGAAAAATCAACACAAGTCCAATTCCATGCTTCAAAGCAACAAGCACCAATGGGTTGTGTAAGCTGGGACTTAAACCCAGTTCTCTTGCTTGTTGGGCAATTGTCCTTTTCTGTTGGACTACAAACACAACTTGTCCATTAACGTCATTAACTTTAAAACTTGAAATTGTCCAGTTAAGAAAAAAAATAATAATAATAAAGTAGGAAAGCCAAATAGAATCAAACAATGTTACCGATCCCCGGCAACGGCGCCAAAAACTTGTTGCGTAGATTTCAGCTGCACCAAAATGGATTCAGCTGCATCCTCAACTTGTGATACTCGCAAGTGCACGAACCGTTGGTAGTTTAGCGTATGTAAGTGCGAGGTCGATTCCACAGGGATTGGTGATTGAATGATCCAATTCAGTTTTCCTACACAAAACAAAAACAAAAACAAAGAACATGAAAGAAGGAAGAAAATAAGAAAGTAACTCAAGCAAATAAGTTCCCAAGTTCAATTTAGATTAATGGATTGATTCTAGCTAAAGTATGATTAAGCCATGGTGTTTGGTCATAACCTTGTGTTCCTAATTCCCTAATTTGATCATTTGTTGTCTAACCTAAAATTAAGCATTAGGAACCCATTAAGCATAGAAGAACAATTTAAACAACCAAGCATGTATCTAATTCCTGTTGTCGAATGTCCATACATACTCTTCCTATTCATAGTTCAATTCGAATTAAAGAAAAGAATTTACATAATGAAAAGTAAAGTGGAACTAAGAAAAACTTAAGGAGAATTTCAGAACAAATATTTCATTACTACAATTGAAAACTAGAAAATGAAACTAAGAGAATTTGAGGAAGAGAAGGGAAGGGAGCTCTAGAGAAGTGTTTGAGAGCTCCCCCCCTTGGGGTGTGTTTACAAGCTTAGAGAACATCCCTATTTATAGGCCTAGGGGAAGTGAAAATCTGAATTCAATATGGCTAATGCATACAACACTTGTATTATAAAATCTGAATTGGTTGATGCACTTGAATTAGAAAATATGAATTGGTTGATGCACTTCACCAATAAATCCCACCAGCAGCCCTAGCTCATCTTTATGTCACCATGACCAAGCTTCCAACCAGCTCAATAGCTCATGCCTAGCTCACCATGACCAAGCTTCCAACCAGCTCATCCTGAGGTCAGCATGACCAGCAACTTCAAGGGCTTACGAATTGGGCTAGGCTGAATCAAATGAAGACTTTAAGATGTCCATTGTGAAGTTCAGAATGTGTATGATCCAACCACACAAGTATTGGCCCAATCCAAGCTCGGAGGAGGAAGTTAAGGCCGAAACAAATTGCTAACTCGTTTTGCTCGCTGACAAAAATCCATCCTGAGAATGGTTAAGTGTTTGCTAGGTAACAGACTCCATATTTATCCAATGGGGCTGAAGTTTGGATATGTTATAGTATACACCCATTGGAACAACTTTCATGAAGAATGTTGCCTCATCCGAGCTATGTAGGTTGCTGAAACAAAGCTTGCAATATGACCTACGGAACTGGACTGGCAGGGGGCTGTAGCCAAAATGAGTTTGTCTTTAAGCTCTTCTTCCCTTCATCCAAATTAGGCCTTAACATGCTTGAATTGCATGAATTATGCTCTCTTGCTCTTTTGGCCTACAAAACACACAAAGGGAGGCAAATAACTCAAAATTATAAGAAACTAAGCAAAAGAAGTAAGTAAATTTGGGCATGTATATGTATGAAATTATGAGCTTAACAGCCAGCTTAAGATGGAACTTTGCATATGGCCGAAAGGTATCCTTCCTTTGTAGGGTATGGTGTTTTGGCATGGGACAAGATTGTTCGGTAATACAAGGCTGCAGCCTTCTTGTTCTTCTCCTCGTTATTAGTTGGTTCTGTTTTTATACATTTTGAGTGAATATGTTTTGCTTCTTCCTGCCAACTTGAAGAACTTAGAATTTTGATTCGGGTTTAAATTTGTAATGAATGCGTATTTACTAGCTTGGACTCAACTCTATATTAATTTGTTTACCGAACTTTTTGTATGTATCTTGCATTTTGTAGTTAATTTCCCCAGGGTTTCTTTCCTCCCAATGTAACCGAAAAAAAGAAGAAGGTTTTGTTGCCCCTTCATATTCCAGGACCATTGCCTTAAAGTGTATCTCCCATTATGTTTGAAATTTTGATTTAATCCAAGGTAGTAAGCCTCCTTGATGATGTAAATATTTACTGAATCTTGGCTTAATTATCTGAATTTATTCTTTTAAAATATTAATCAATAAATATAGGTTGCATAGTGTTAGTATTTGTAGAAATTAAGGGGGGAAACAATTTCAATTGATTTTGAAGCGAATTGGCTGTATCAAAATGGTTGTAAACTTCATCAAATACATATTTAACAGTGATACTACATGAATGGGGTTTGAATTCCTTGGCTCTGTCACAACAGACGCTAATGGTTTCTTCTTGAGAATTTTATTTCTCATGGGCTACCTTCTTTTCCGGTTTAATTTTGAGATAAGCATTATAATAAAATCATTATCTTTCTTTGATTAATAAATTATTTCCTATGTATCTATCTATACTATTATTAAAAAAGAGTCCTCGAGCATGGAATTCCGTTCACACCCTTTTAACATTAAATAAAGGAAAATACTATGTAAGTATGAGCTCCTGCATTCCTGCTAATTATAGTGTGACATGTATGCATGAGCTCCTGCATACTGCAAATTTGGAAAACATTGAATTTCATAACTTTGCTTGGAACTAAGAGAATCAACATATACAAGTTTCTTTATATAAAATCTTAGAGTGCTGCTATTTCCACCCCATGTACTATTTCCCCACCTTATCTTCAAAATTTGAAAGACAACTTTACAAAGTGCTTCTATTTCATTTATAGAGATAACATATCATTCCCCTAGTTATCATCGTACAGTATCCATACAAACGGAGTTTCTAAAGTCTGCCTACTCACACACAAAAATAGCTAGTTTAATACGACAAGATAACATAGCTATCTTAACCTCACTAACAGAACACTATAGCCGCGCGGCTGTTCTTTTTGCGTGACAATTTTGTCAGATTATTTTAGGGTTTAGGGCTAAAATACCACTTTAGCCCATTGAACTATAGTTATTTCTTCAATTATTTTATTTATACAAGTGATATTGGGGAATGAGAATTTAAATTCTTTCCGATACCTCCTATCGCTTGGCTAGCCCACTTGGCTAGAGTTATTTCTTCAACTTTTAAATATATTCGGCTATACTATTTAAATATATTTGAATTCATGAGAGTCAAAATTTCTGAATATTAAATTCTTTACTATGATTAAAAATGTTGCATTAGATTGTTTAACCATGTTATTTACTCCCTTTTCACTGCAAACCCAAAATGATATTTTGATTAACCAAGTCCAAGTGCCAAAATCATGGTCTCCTCAATGCCAAGAACAATTTTGTTGAGAATTAAGCTGCATACTAAGCTTAAATCAAGCTGCAGATGACAATCCTGCAGATTGATGAAGAAAAGAATGAAGAAATGAAGAACCTTCTATTTTGGGAAATAGCCGTTAGTTGTTCTTCCAATGGCTAGTTTTCTCTCTGTTTTGGGAAATTCTCACATATGTCTTTTTTGTTTGTTTAGACTGTACCTTGATAACAAATTCTAGTCTAGGTGTAAGAGTATCCACAATGAGCTCCCTAAATCACCTCCTTAGACAAATTTTAGGAAGACATTGTAAAAATGCATCTCCAACCATGCTCCCTATCCACCTCCTAAAATAGGGAGTCCTCTAGGAGCTCCTAAATCTGAGGAGATAGAAAGGACTCCTAGTGGCTCCCTATAATTTAATGTTGTCTTATTTAATGAGTATTTCAAACCTTTATTTAATGCTAACTATTTTTTATTTTATTTTTTAATAGAGATGGACCAATCAAAAAAGAGTTATAGCATTTATGACTCTCCAAATTAGGGAGTATGGTTGGAGTTGAAATTTTCTAGAGAGCTCGTAAAATAGCTTTCTTATATTTTTAACTAAATTTTAGCTAAGAAATAGAGAGCATCATTGTGGATGCTCTAAGGATCGTAGGCTCCAATGATTATGTATGGCTGGAGATGAGTCCTTGATACCTAAAATTTAGGATCAGAGCTATTTTGGCAGTATGTGTCATGTATATGGACGAGTGTTTTGGCTCATTTGCTAATCAAAGAAATATACTGTGTCAAACTAAGAGAGTATGAAACTGAAATGTTAATTTCTTATTTTCATTCCTTGTTTTTTCTTTGTATTACAAGCAGGCATATTTATACAAGTAGAAGTACAAGTAGGACAAAATGCCTTGAGCTCCAAACCTTTGAATCCCCAAAGACAAGCCCCCCAAATTACGCAACCAACCTCCCCAAATTCAAGTAGGCTCCTAACGCAACCCCATTAATTAATTAACAAACTAACTAACTCATTAATGAACAAGCAAACAATCTAACTAACACTCCCCCTCAAGTTGGTGCATAGATGTCATCAATGACCAACTTGCCATAAGAGTTGTGAAAAGATTGACAAGAGACTCCCTTTATTAATATGTCTGCATCAAGCTTTTTCTTAATAAAATGTCGATCCACTTCAACATACTGAACATTCTCATTCCCTCTGCTCTATTCTTCCTCTTCTCTGTATACAGATTCTATAAACAATTCTATTTTGGCTCATATAACAAAACCAAAAATCCTCAAACATTGGTCACAGATTCAACAAATTTCACAACCCCTTTTGTATCTGCAGCGAACCAACTGGGTTTGGTCATATTTGGTCGGTTAAAATGATCTAAACCTCATTTAATAACTAAACAAGTCAGCTTTAGATCACTTGAGGCAGCAACCATTGTAATCAAATAAAGGACAAATCACCACCACAAACAACTAGGTGGTACTAACCACAATCATGCAGCAAGATCCAGTCAACGTAGACAAAAGGTCAGAGAGTACTGAGTTCACCACAGGAGGAAAAAAAAGATAAATTAAATTATATAAAATCTAAGTGTTACCAGCAGTTTCTAATCACAGAGACTTTCTTGGACCTACGTAAACTCATTTATGGCATACCTTCTTCTTCAAACTTATATCCCAATCTTCATCCCAGTCAGCATCTCCTTCTTGGATGCCCGGTTGCCAGCCTTATATAAAAGCAAAGAAAAGTTTCAAACGGCCAAATGTAATATAATAACTACAAATATTGCGGCAGTGAAACTATAAAGACAAAAAAAAAGACACTCATGAAACCCTACAGACTTTGAACAAGTTCAATCCATCCTGTTACATGTTTTCTTTTTGACAAACAAATCAGAGAGATTTGCAAGACTACATAAGATTTCCAATGATTTCAGCTTCTAGAAAGACAATGATTTCAGCAGTGAACGGAAATACAACCTTCCGTTCCAAATACCATTTTTTGAAGACTGTTTTCATAGCAGTGCCTAATATAAGGGTCCTTATTGCCCCGATTTCTAGTAGTGAGGAATCGGTATTAGCACTCCAAAAAAGTTATCATGCACTCTTCTTTTATTTTTATCATGGTTCTCGAACATGCACAATTTTGAACCTCAATTAATATTCTCTAATTAGAATATGGAAACTAATAGTTACAGACATTTCTTGAAAAATCAAGTTGATTTCTCTCAACATAGGGATCAAGTTTCCTCCTTTTATTTCATCCCTCTATAATGTTGTTCAGATTTTAATTCGATCCCTTGAATTCTCACCACCTATAAAGAAGGGGTAGATGTCACAAGTGCTTAATGAAGCTCATTAATTATAAGCAGCTTTGGAGATATAGCTTTCCTAAACGAAGCTAGTGTCATGCAGAGGCTAAGCGTGACTGCATTGTCCACTTTGAGTTGAGATAATGGGAGGGCACTACTGGACTCAAATCTTAATAGTGGTACTGTGCCAAACTTGGACTTCGATTAAAATGAACTCCAAACGTGCAATTGATCCACTAAGAAAAAACTATATGAGAACATGATAGTTCAGTCCACTGTGAGAGAAGTGCCCAGACAATAAGATTTGTTTATTTGAAATCCACCATATTCCTTGCAATGCAAAAGACCCATTTGCAGGTTTTAGATGCATACCCATGAAATCCCAAATGAAATAACTATACTTAAAAATAAAGGGGCGTCTAGATTTTCATCCTTAGATAAGATGCTTTTTTTTTATAATTATTAAATCAAGTTTTAGTTACATATATTAGTTTGATTGCATTCATATTCATATATATATATATATATATATATATTAGATGCATACCCATGAAATCCCAAATGAAATAACTATACTTAAAAATAAAGGGGCGTCTAGATTTTCATCCTTAGATAAGATGCTTTTTTTTATAATTATTAAATCAAGTTTTAGCTACATATATTAGTTTGATTGCATTCATATTCATATATATATATATATATATAAATTTTCTCTAATGCAAACGTTCGCATATTGTTAAAATCCGGTCATCCCCTCTACACCTTTTTTTTTTTTTGCAGTTGGATTGCATCTCTTCAATTCCAAGTGGTCCATAATTTGTATATATAAACAAAAACATGTTGCAAGGGCCGTGATAGCAACCAATGGGAGTGCTTTCTTCTTCTGCAACTCCACTTTCCCACATGTGGGCTTTTATATAAATTATTTATATTGGCAAATTGTGGACTACTTGGAATTTCAAGAATCCAATCCACCTGAAAAAACAAGTTGTGAAAGGGACAACTGGAATTTTCAGAGCATGTGGACTGCTTGGAATTTCAAGTTTCCTATATATATATATATATTCCCTATTACGATCGAGAACCGTCTTTATCAACCATAGTGTATGAAAAAAATTAATCGTACACTATGTATGAATAAGATTATGTTTTTATTATTGTCTTGTCCTGCCGTGCTGTGACTTAACTTTTTAAGATTTACAATATACTTAAGTATTCTGTTGTCTGTATGAGCAAAATGCTCAAGGGAGAATATTCGCAAGAGATTCTTCGCCCTTTGAGAAATATGTGGAGATAATAGAAAGATCGGAGTTTTCTCTACGGTACCGGGAGAGAGTGCCGCGAGACAGAGGGAATTCGGCGGCTCGGCTTTGAGTGGGAGTTTAGGATTACCTCATGAGTGTTGTGTAGTCATGTATTTATAGTCTACTCACTTGGTTAGGGTTTGAAGAATAATTCTTTTTTATTGGATTATTCTTACCCAAAAAGATTATAGGAATTAATCAAATAGATTTGCTGGAAATTGGTTCCAAAATATGTGTTCCCACATTGTCTCACAGTGGTGTCACTTTCATGTGGTCTATTGACAATTTGGTATATATAGTAGAAAAGGCTACATATTTCCTCTACTAGTACTCTGTTCTGAGTTGTGACTACTATTGGAAGTTGGAACTAAAGCAAACGTTTTCTTATTTAACCGCAGGCATCATGATCCCAATGACTTTGAGGCTAGCCACAGCCATCTACTTACCATTTGAAGAGTTTCCAGTTGTTCTTAATACTATATTAACAAACATCACATGCTCACACAACATCTTGAATTCCATCGTATTCTTCGCCATTCGTCTCTCTTTTAAGCCGGCGTTTTGTATGTCAAGCTCTATGATTTGGTATAGTGGGAAATTAGGTATAGTACGAGCTATAACTTTTTGTTTGATGAGAGAGAGAGAGAGAGAGAGAGAGATAAGAAACAAACAAACAAACATTGAAGAAATGGACATGGCGTCCTTCAATAAGACATTAAAATTTGGATATATATATATATATCTCCATTCTAGTGCAGCCACCACTAGCTCCAAATCAATATACTTTAAGCATATCAAAGTTTGTTCCCTTGTTGATTTTCTTGTTAATTTTCTGTTCTTAAAACTCACAGGTTCATAGCACTTTAAACTCTAGTGAAAACACTGAAGAAGATCACGGGTCACCATGAATATCTGCAAATTAAACAGTGATCCAACATTGTTTGCTGGGCTATTGTCTTTATTTGGATCCAATGTCGAATATAAACTATGTTTATCAACATTCCAACGGCACAAAAACAATTTTTTTAGAGAAAACGCCAAAAAGAAAAAAAAAGAACATCTTGTCTTCTTTTTTTAACTTGAAAACTGAAATCAAGGGGCCCGTTTGATAACAATTTCAATTTTAGTTTTTTCATTTTCATTTTTTGTGCTACAGTATAGAGGAAAAAGAAGGAGAATGTAAGTGGGAATGAGAGTGTACATGAGATTGAGAGGGAAGATGAGATGGGAGGATGGGAGGAAGGAGTTACAAAAGTTAAAACTGAAATCTATTTGAAATTGTTTTCACTTTTGTTACTACTCCCTCCCATCCTCCCCTCTCATCATCTCTAATTTTCCTCTATACTCTAGTACAAAAAATGAAAACTAAAAACTAAAATTGAATTGGTCATCAAACGGCCCTTCAATTTTAGTTTTTAGTTTTCAATTTTTGTGCTAGAGAATAGAGGAAAAAGAGGGAGAATGGAAGAGAGAATAAGAGTGAAGATGGGATTGAGAGGGAACATGAGAGGGGAGGATGGGAGGGAGGAGTATCAAAAGTGAAAACAAAAATTAAAAACTGAAATCTATTTTAAATTGTTTTCACTTTCAAGTTTTTGTTTTCACTTTTGTTAGTCCTCCCTTCCATCCTCTCCTCTCATCCTCTCTTTCAATCTCATCCTAACTCCCATTCTCAGTCTCATTTTCTTCTGTACTCTAGCACAAAAAATGAAAACTAAAAACTAAAATTGACATGGTTATCAAACGGGAATAGATACTTACAATGAACTCTAAAGTAATGACAAAAAATTTATGCTCTATTTTCCTCTCTCTCTTTTTTACTCAATTATCAAAGCACAAAATTAAAAGGAAATAGTGCAAACGAACAAAATTTAAGTTTGAAAATTGTACACTAGCGACCGATTATTTCTTATTAACTAATTATGAGAATGTTAATTTTGAATTATCATTACCATAGAAGGGGGTGGTAAGTCACTTCGCACACGATGATAATTTGTATTGGGAGCATAACTTTGGACACACGTACCGCATTATTCAATTCTGTTGTACATTATAAATAGCATAGGCCAGCGCCACAACCACAAGGCTCTGTAGACTGTAGAGTGGTTCCTTCCTCCTTACCATTGTGCTTAATCTCTGTGTTTGTTCCAGTTTCCATTAGCTTCACATATGACATTATCATCTTTGTTCCAGTTTCCATTTGCTTAATCTCAGTGTTTTACGTACTTCTGGCAAGGCAAGGCTTTGTGTTCGGAAGTGATCAAGATGTTAACAGAAGCTTGCACCTTATTGCTGTCATGGATCTTTCTGTATTTTGGTCTCTCTCTCTCTCTCTCTCTCTCTCTCTCTCTCTCTCTCTCTCTCTCTCTTATGTTTGTCTAAAGCATGGTGTGAAAACAGAATGAAAACTGATAATGCCTTAGGGTCAAGAGCTTCCATGACAGGCCACACTTATCTTTTCTTAATATATTATTTTCTTTTACAACCAAATGTTTTCTGTCATTTACATTCTGGCTAATAACCTTTTCAACTGTTACAGGGCATGGCACCAATGCTTCGTCGACAACAAGGCAGGCAAGAATCACCTCCTATACTCTCAATAATGAATATTTCTTTTGTTTCTATATGTTTGTCACTTAACGATTAAATTAAGAAATATATTTGGATATGGAGTTTTTAATGACTTGTGTATTGTGAATGCCAGCTTTAACAAGTTTGTGAAACATTGTTGAAAATGCATATAGCCAAAAGCTGATTTCAACTGTACCTTTTTCTTTAATTTTGATCAAGCAGTGCTTGGGAGATCCCTTGGAAGCTCTATATGGAGGAGGGATTGTAGTAAATCCAGAATTTAACTATAACATTGAAGGTTGGAAAGCTTTTGGAGATGGTAAAATAGAAGAACGAATATCGAAGGAAGGGAACAGGTTCATTGTGGCACGTAGTAGAAAGCATCCATCAGACAGTTTATCGCAGAAGGTTCAAGTCGAGGAAGGGAAAATCTATAGCTTTTCTGGTAAGAGTGTGGTACTTGTCTCAGCCAAAATTAAGTGTTTTATGTGTTTGTTTGTTACATGATTCTGAAAGAGCAAAATTTTGAAATGTTCAGCTTCTGTTCAAGTCAGTCAAGGAAGGGAGATTGTAGCTGTTGTCTTTAAGTTTCCGAACGGCGATGGTGTACGTGGTGGTGATGTAGTAGCTGAGGAGGGGTGCTGGACCTTGCTAAGAGGTGGCATAGTAGCAAATTTCACAAGCCCAGTGGAGATTCTTTTTGAGGTAAGGTAAAATATGAGTTTGAATTTGGATCCTCTTGTTCGTTTTGGCAAATCCTTTAAGGGTTTAATTTACTGACATAGTCAAGATTAAATGAGTTTCTTGACTGTATATGCCTTTTTTATGCATCGGTAGAGCAAAACCACGTCAGTGGAAATATGGTTGGACAATGTCTCATTACAACCTTTCACCAAGGAGGAATGGAGATCCAACCAGGACAAGAGCATCAATGAGGTAAACCCAAGCAGAATGAATCACATCAATTTAGAAAAACCATTAGCTTGCAATTTTAGTAGGCAAGCTAATGTAGACCATTCATTACTTCATAATTTGTGGATCAAATCCTGATAGGGAGTCTAGAACTATTTGATAGATTCCTAGTTAAAATGTGCTCTATTTTCCTGCAGCCTAACATTTCAATACTTTTCTGTGCTATACTTGCATACAGAGGGGGTGGCAATCCGTGTTAGCATGTCATGTTCGTATCGTGCCATTTCATGAAATTTTCTAATCGATTTAAACCCTGCAGGTACGTAAGAGTAAGGTGAGGTTACAGGTAACTAAGGCAAGTAAAACTCCTCTGAAAGGCATTAAAGTATCCATCAAGCAAATCATGTCACACTTCCCATTTGGATGTGGCATGAACCATTATATCCTCACAAACCCTGATTACCAGAATTGGTTTGCATCAAGATTTAAGTGGACCACTTTCACAAATGAGATGAAGTGGTACAGCACCGAGAAAATACAAGGCCTAGAAAACTATACTATTGCAGATAACATGGTAAAATTTGCCCAACAGAATGGGATTTCTATTAGAGGCCACAACGTCTTCTGGGACGATCCGAAGTACCAGCCTGACTGGGTTAATTCCCTTTCGCCCGAGGAACTACGAACAGCAGCAGCAAAGAGAATCAATTCTGTGGTTTGTAGATACAGAGGACAACTAATTGCTTGGGATGTAATGAATGAGAATCTTCATTTCAGATTCTTTGAGGATAACCTTGGTGAAAATGCTTCTGCAGAATCCTACTCAATAGCTCAGCAGCTTGATCCTGACACAGTTATGTTCATGAATGAGTATAATACCATTGAATATAGCGAAGACAAGAATTCAAGTGCAGCCAACTACAAGAAGAAACTTGAAGAGATTTTATCATATCCCGGAAATGCTAATCTGTCAGCCGGAATAGGGTTGCAAGGTCATTTTGGTTCTGGTCAGCCAAATCTTGCTTACATGAGATCTGTTTTAGACATGTTAGGTGCAACAGGATTACCAATATGGCTTACAGAAGTGGATGTGGGAAAAGGCCCAAATCAGGTACAACTCTGCCATATGTAAGGCAATCTGATCACCATAAAAGAAACCAGAAAACAACAGAATTGTTTTAGGACACTCTCAAGTGTAGAATTTTATGCTTTTTTTTTTTTTTTTTTTTGCAGGCTCAGTATTTGGAAGAGGTGCTGAGAGAGGGCTATTCTCATCCTGCAGTTAAAGGGATCATCATGTTTGTAGGCCCATTGGCAGCTGGTTTTAATGTTACCACACTTGCAGATAAGAACTTTAAAAATACTCCATCAGGAGATGTTGTGGACAAGCTGATTGATGAATGGAACTCTGGGACCCAAGAAATCACAACAGATGATCAAGGATTTATAGAACTTTCCCTTTTTCATGGAGATTATGAGATCACAGCAGAAAACCACATCACCAATTCTTCGGCTACTGTAAGCCTTAGTGTTACACAAGCTGAACCACATGCAATTGTTCAGGTTCATATTGATACCTGAAAGTGAAACATCACAATGTATAATTATACATATATAATGAGATAAATAAATTTCTATACTATTATGAAAAAATCCTGGTGCAACAAGCTGGAGGACAAAAAAAAAATCCGGTTACAGCGAGGTAAAGCCAGAAAACAAAAATTAAATAACTATCAGTTTAAGCTGAGCATTGCCAGCCTTGTCATCTAATAAAACAGAGAGAAAATTACTAGGATGCTCATCAATCATTTGAAGCCTCACACAACAACCATTCCCCATTTTGGCGAGGGCGTCGGCATTTACTTACTTTTTGTTCAGATTCATGCATTTACTTCTTAAAACTATTAAATGTCTATAAATTTGGTAACAAAAATCCCCCATACTCACAGTTCAATCACTTGGGACAAAAAGAGATCAAAATTAAATGGCACACGAGGAGGAGAATTTAGATCAAATAGGGAAGCATAAGTTTGGAAATTTGTTTACCACATTAGACAGTTATAGTGTTCATTATAAATACCACATACAACCAGAAGCCTCTGTTGCACTTTGAAGATAGATTGTTCTGTAGACCATAGAGTTGTTCCTTCCTCCTTCTTCTTGTGCTTAACTTCTGCCTTTGTTCCTGTCTCCATTTGCTTCACACGTGACATTATCATCCTTCTTCCCAAAACTTTGAAATTATTTTATTTGTGGCAAGGAAAGGTTGTTTGTGTTCTGAAGTGATCATCAAGATGTTCACAGAAGCTTGCACCCTATTTCTTTCATGCATTCTTCTGTATTTTGGTCTCTCAATACCTTTATATACACACAAATCAGCCAAAAACCTGCTTCATCAAACATAAGCAATTAATATGCAAGAAAAATGTATTCATTTTGAGATGATCAAACAAAACTGGTCAAGTCTGGTAAGGGATGATCGCCTGCGAAAGATTAAATTTCTTTTTACTTTTAGGTTTATTTGAGTTTTCATTTAGAGGATATTTGTGTCTTTTTAAGTGGGTTTTCTGCTATATCTGAAATTTTTAATTAAAACTGACATTTGTGAAAATAATGGTCAAATTTTGGCTTTTAAAAAAAAAAAATAGTATAGCCTAATCGCAAGGCAGGTCCTCTTCTTTTATAAATAGTATAGCCGCGCGGCTATACTTATTTTTGACACGTGGGCGCCTAATCGCTGGGGCGCCTCCTTTTTAGTTTTTTATTTTTTTAAAAATAGTATAGCCGCGCGGCTATACTGATGTTGACACGTGCACACCTAATCGCTGGGGTCCTCTCCTTGTTTATAAATAGTACAGCCGAACGGCTATACTCGGTTTTTGTTTTTAAAAATAGTATAGCCGCGCGGCTATACACTTTTTGACACGTGAAGTCCGTCCCTCTTTTTTATAAAAATAGTATAGCCGCGCGGCCATACCGATTTTGACACGTGCGCCTAATTGCCTTCTGCTTTTTTATGAATAGTATAGCCGCGCGGCGATACCCGATTTTTTGTTTCCAAAATAGTATAGCCACGCAGATATACCAATTGTGACACGTGGGCTCCTAATTGCAAGTAGGCGCCTAATCCCTTTCCCCCAAGGAACTACGAAAAGATACATAGGACAACTAATTGCTTGGGATGTAGTGAATGAGAATCTTCATTTCAGATTCTTTGAGGACAACCTTGGTGAGAATGCTTCTGCAGCATTCTACTCCACAGCTCAACAGCTCGATCCTGGCACAATTATGTTCCTGAATGAGTATAATACAATCAAGTATCCTTTAGACAAGGACGCAAGTGCAGCCAACTACACGAAGAAACTTCCATGTTAGGTGCAACAGAATTTCCAATATGGCTCACAGAAGTGGATGTGCAAAAAGTCCCAAACCAGGTACTCTAATAGAAAATCAGAAACAGAAAATTTAGTTTACGACAGTTTCAAGTGCGAAAGTTTATGCTAATACACTTGTTTGGTCTGTGTGCAGGCCCAGTACTTGGAAGAGATACTAAGGGAGGGTTTTTCTCATCCTGCAGTTGAAGGGATCATCATGTTTGTAGGTCCATTGGCAGCTGGTTTTAACGTTACCACACTTGCAGATAAAAACTTCAAAAGTACTCCAGCAGGAGATGTTGTGGATAAACTGCTTGATGAGCGGAAGTTTGGGACTCAGGAAACCACAACGGATGATGAAGGATTTACAAATATTTCTCTGTTTCATGGAGATTATGAGATAACTGTACAAAACCACATCACCAATTCCTCAGCTACTCTAAGCCGTAGGGTCACACAAGATGAACCACAAACAATTGTCCAGGTTAATATTGATACCTGAAACATCAGTTATCAAGTAAGTTTTTTTTTGTAATTTTGTTTTATTTTGTTTAAGAGTTAAAAATTCTTATTAGTGCATGTTCCATCCATTAGGACATTTGCAAAATAAGGATTATACTATGTACTCTTTCAGTTACTTACTTTTCTCCATTACCACCCCTCTTGTTCCAAAAGTTCAAGATCTTCTTCCTCTCCTTTTTCTGATCCAATTACATACACTTTGCAATTGCTGTGTAGCCAGTGAGGCAGAAATAAGGCGCCGAAGCAGGGGAACTGATCAGAATTGCTGCTATTCGTGCTACCGAAACTGCCATGGAGTATGAATTTGAACCTCCACATACAACTCTGCTACTAGACAGAGATTTGAAGAAAGAATGACACCAAACCAAATCCAACTTGTGGTCTTGCATTTTGAACAAGGACACCAAAATGGATTTGGGGAGGACAAACTTCCGGAAGGGCCTGCGCATTCGCGCTGTCGAATATCAAAAACATAAATAGAACAAGAAGCCTCGAACTCTTTGGGACAATGCAGCCCAAAAGAAAATAAGGACTCAAAAAGCAACACAACGGAAGACCATAGACCTAGCAATAAGATGTGCATATAAATTATAATCATTAATATGAGGAGGCTTAGGCAGCTTCAACCACTGACTGATAATGAGAAGGCTTAGGCAGCTTCAACCCTAATCATATTTTCATTACTTTCTTCTTCACTCAAAAGGAGAAAATCGCACACTTTCTCCTAGACCCATTATGTCATTCGCACCATAGTAACAAGGTGGCCCCTGCCTTGCGCAACATGTCCTTTGTCTATTTTCATTAATTGCTCCATTTGGATATTCTCATTAACCACACATGAAAAAGGGCAACAACAAAAAAAAAGGGTTGCCTACTTGCACACAACAAAAACGGATTTGATTATTTGAACCCATCGTGGGATTCATTTCCCATCAAAGCCGTATCTATTGTGTGCTAGTTAGCAACTTGTTAAGAAATGCGGCCTATTCACCGATATAACCTGTGATCGAACCCCTTTTTTATTCGATATGGGATTCTTGTCCATGACACATAGGTAGGAACTAAAATTATGTACATGAAAGGGTCCGAGCTATTAATTCAAAGCACAATTAGACGTCATTAATGATGGTTGATGCATATACAAACTACATATTAGTACACATGCAAGTGCAATGTTTAAGCTAATTAACATTCAAAAAAACAGAGACAGCAACTCTCAAGCCCTCCTTGCAGCTATGAAGCAAGAGACTGCAGCCATGATAATGGTGATTGCAACAAAGCTTACATCGTCGAAAATGGCGGCGAAACGCATCTCTTGGAGATCCCAAATCGTTGAAGCACAGAGACTAAGCCCCTCATAAATCATAAACAAAACAGCCATCCCCTTCTGATGATATATATCACCACCACAAACACACATGCACTAGCATTACACAGAATCTGGCTTGGTGGGTTCTCCTCTCCACCTTTTCTCTGAAGTTGAAATAATAGTTTTTTAAAAAAACCTACACTGAGGTTCTGAAAGCCAGCCTAGTGTGTGACAAAGTTATAAAGTAAGTGATTTGGAGTTTTGCTCAAAAGAACACAAGTTTCAGCTCCTTCTAGGATGCTTCCTGATGGGCCCTATCAAATCCCACTTGTCTTCAAGCAAACCAATGCTATATAATATGCATGCAATATACATATTAGTGTAAGAACAACCAGAGCAATAAGTGTTGCCCTGTTGGTGTAGCTTTCGGTGCCACCCAAATAGGCTATCTGATCTGATCAGACTATAATTGAATTTGGCCCTGTATTGAATATCTTTATGCTGTTGATTTTTGGTTCAGCACTTCAAAGGAAGCTTCTCAAATGAAATTTTTTATTTTTTATTTATCAACTTTTGGGTTTTATCAAGTACTTGCTAAACTATCCACTCCAACACAAAGATGTCAAATAACCTCTTGTAGACGTGTTATAATATAAATTGATATTTATTTATACTATTTCTTAAAGGGAGAAAATAAACTCTGTCATCCATCCATATAAGATGTACTAGGTGACCGTAGTGTTCTAACTCTTAATGCAAAATACTCAAGAAATTTAATATATACAAATTAATAAAAGCAAAAACCAGAAAGAAAGAAAGAAAAACCTTCTGATTAGCTCAATCTATATCGACTGGTCAGTTCTTAAAGGTTGATAAAGCTGGTCTAGCATGCAACTAAAGCCTGATCTCTGTTTTAAGGTATTATATGATTACAAAATTAATGTGCTCTATATTCAATTATTACATCATTCTTCATTTTTAATAAAACTTCTTACATTCTTCAAATAGAAACACTTCTAGAAAAAGTACTTCAGATCATAAATACTTTCTACAAAAGTAGTTCCAAACGCGCTTTAGAATATGCAATTTTATGGAAATTGGATTAATAAAAATTCATTGCACGATTGCGCCTTGAAGCCTCAAATAATAAACCAATATCATCTGTAGCCAAGATTCAACTTTTATGTTTGAGATTTGAGCACTGACAATGGATAAGTTGTTGAAGAATACACACAATCCCACATCAGATACTTAACAAAATAGAAAGTCCCATATAATAAATAGCTCAACTCCTAATAACATCGAGACTCTTTGTATAAAACCTCACACCTATTAAACAGGTGGTTAAGTTGAAGACAATATCAATATTCTTAGTAGTAAACCAAAAGTTCATTCCTCCGAAATCTTAACATAAGTGATATACACTAAGACCATTACAAGCATGGGCAGTCACGTTAATTACAGTTGAATGTCTATCACATGTTCCGTGCTCTAGCTAATTCAGCCCAAAGATATATATGGCCAAAGATATATATGGCTCATAAATTTGCCACCCCGCCCCATCGAAAAAAATACCACCATCCTCATCTATTTTTATATTCTTTTCTAGAAGCTACCAGCCTAAAAGGGGAGTAAGAGTTGTGCCAAGATAACTCGTGTACGTACAATTGTAGCGAAACAAAAATGAAAATGCAATCCTCCCAAATCTTAGCCGCTTCTCTCCCTCTATGAGTTAATTAAAAGAAAATTCCATACAGGGGGAGGAGGAAGAAGCGTCACTGCCCTTCCTCCTCCTCCTCTCTTCTAGTCTTTTCCTTTTAAGTTAGTGAATAAGTCCACTAGGGTGTTTTGAATAAAAAGCTCATTGTGGTGGTTTCTTCTAAGCCATAATTATATTGAAGTTCTCATCACCTCTTTTAGTCTATGTTCTTAATCAAATTCTACTCTCAAAATCCGCTACCTAATACCGCTTATGTTCTTTAAATTTGATTCTACATCGTCTTTGATGGAGGTTGCTGCAAATCACCCAATTGTTCTTTGGCAAAGTCGTTGTTTTCGTTTATTTGTTCACTCTTATGCGCAGGTAGATCGCTGGAAATCATATTTTCCCCAGATCTGTTACGGATGTGATGGTGGGTTTGGCTGTGACAACGCTTCTTCAGGTGGTAATGGTAGGATTCGTTTAGGCTCATGGGTTGATATAGGGTTTTGGTTATGTTGGGTTTGTAGGCTTTGTTTGGGCTTATGGCTTATTGTAGTAATGTGGGCTAGTAGTTTTAGTGCAGCTTTTGTCCGCGTTAGTTTTGCTTTTAGCATATTAATTTGTTGCCATTTTGAGATTGGTATTTTAGATATCTTGTTAATGTATTTGATTGTACTGTTGAAGTTTATCTAATAAAGTTTCTATTGAATTAAAATTTAAAAAAACTCATGTGTATGTTATCGAATTCTAACCATTTATGCATGTGTGATTCGTACCAGATCAACGTTTAAAAATTATCGATGCATTGTGGGTGATTATGAGCAACCATCATAGCCGTTACGAGCGATCAACATTAAACGTTCAAATTTCATAAATACACAGTGAGTGTTTATGAGCGACTGACATTAGCAAAATTCAATACATTTTAAACTTGAATTGAAACACTTTTAAGGTCCTCACAATATTCTGGTCAAAAAGCCAACCTGGCAAATTGTTGATTGGATGAGCTGCAAGTTGATTTGAACAGTCTGGACTAGACAATATCTTTCACCTTCAAAAATCATTTACGACGTCGTTTTACCATTTCCCAGCTTCAACTTTTGGCAGTACCATAAACCAACCCACATTTCACCAGAGCGCGTGGTTATTCTCCACTAATAATATCATCACAGGTGTCTCCAAGATCCAATACCCTCCTTCACTCTTCAGAAGACGCGTGTATGAATAAAAGGAACATTCCTCAATTTCTCTGATTAATTATCTTTCATTATATTTTTTTCTTTTTCTTTTGAAAGTTGTTATAATTTCTTTGCTGACAGAAAAGGAATTCCAAACGCACAGACAGAGAGCTGCAGAGAGAGAATTTCAATGCGGATAATCTGAAATCGTTCAAAACCCTAGAATTGAAAAAGGTTTTGGATTTGTTCTTGTATTTGCTCCTTCTCAATGGGGTTGTGGGAAGCTTTTCTCAATTGGCTACGAAGGTAGAGTTTCTATTCTGTTTATAGTTTGGATTTTTAGTTCATCTTGATTTTGTTGTTCTCGTTGTTTGGATGCTGAGAAAGTCTGGGAAATAGAATACCAGTTTGATTTTATGGAAATTTGAAATCTCTTTTAAGTTTTTTTTTTTTTTTTTGGTCTAAAACAATCTCTTTAAGTTTTCGTTGTCGTGGAGCGGGAAAAATTGGAATTTCCCGCTAAGTTAATACTAATACCATGGATAACGACGTAGGACTTGGAATTTGTGATTTTTTTATTGGATTTTCCATCTATGTTGCATTGTTTTCGCTTCTTCGAAATTGGGTTTAGCTTTGAGAAGAGTTTTAGATTTTCTTGCTTTTAGTTTGGCTGATGGGAACAGGCGAAAAAGAAAAGAGCTGAACTTTTGATTCTCAAATTGTCAGTATGTAGAATTCGTGAATCAAGACATGATTGGGAATTGAATTAATCTAGAACCAATGTTTCTGGTGTTTTTTTTACTGAAAAACTGTCAAATTTGGGTCTGGGAATAGTTTTGGAGGCTAAATTTGGTTGATCTTTGGAGAAAAGAATTATAGTGCTAGGGAACTAGTTTAAACCAGATTATTTCCTTCAATGATGGAGGTGTCTTCGTGCCTGTGCGCACGGTTGATTTTCGTTTTTGGAGAATAAAGTCGGTAATTTATATCTGCATATTGTTGCTTCCATAGGTTTTAAAAGGATTGGATATGTATGTACTGGTGCTGAATTAGCATATCTCAACTGTTGTCTTTGAATAACATATTCTGCTAAAGACTTGAATCTGTTTTTTGGTTTATTTTAGTGTTTCCTGGATTGGTTTATTTATGGTATTTTTAGGTTGCCTGGAATTTGATCAACTAAGAAGCCACTGAATTTACTATTTCTTAATGTGTGTATCCAACTGATGTTCATTGCTTACTTTACAGCTCACAGTGTTTATCAGTCACCAAATGTATGCATTAAGTTGGGCAGAATGATGTCACAACTTATAAGTGAAATTGTTGAATATTTCAGTTTGGTTACCTACCCTTTTTTGGTTGGAAACAACCTTTTACAATTGATTAAATAACTTGCTTATTAGTATCTTTTCTCCCCTCTTGTAGCCTCTTTTTCAAGCAAGAAATGGAGCTATCTTTGATAGGCCTTCAAAATGCTGGGAAAACATCACTTGTAAATGTTATTGCAGTAAGTAAATATATTCATTTGGTTGTGGTGCAATATGTTTGTATGTCCTTTTCTCCCTGTGTTGGTTTCGTGCTGATGGCTAAATTTTGCTTCTTGATCTTATTCTTAGACTGGTGGATATAGTGAAGACATGATCCCGACGGTATGTCATCTTTCTCAAGAATTACACAAGTTTAAATTTGTCTCTAGGAAAATGTCTTCAATTTTTTTATTCAGAACTTGTCATTTGTATTGCCAAAATTATATGTTGTAATTTAGTATTACTTTAGATATCTCACATATGTATCTTTCATATCTACAGGTTGGATTCAATATGAGGAAAGTAACAAAAGGGAATGTCACAATAAAGTTGTGGGATCTTGGTGGTCAACCAAGGTTTCGAAGCATGTGGGAAAGATATTGCCGTGCAGTTTCTTCTATTGTGTATGTATTTATCTCTTTTATATGTACACTTTGTAAGCAACGTTATCATTGCAGAGTTGATAATTGCTGGTCAGATACTAGAGATGCCGTCTTTTCTTGACATTTTTCTTTATATATTTATTTACTAGCCTTGCGTAAGATGTTTATCTTTTGTAAGCAACTTTCTGCTGAAATCTTGGCAAGTTAATTTGATCATATAACTGAATTCACCAGCTGTGTTGTATTTATTTTTATATTTTTCCGATTTTTGTCTGTTGCAGTTATGTTGTGGATGCTGCTGATCATGATAACTTGTCGGTCTCGAGAAGAGAACTTCATGACTTGTTGAGTAAGCCATCACTAAATGGCATTCCCTTGCTAGTACTGGGTAACAAGATTGACAAAAAGGAAGCTCTGTCTAAGCAGGATTTGACACAAGAATTGTAAGTGAAGAATCTTTGTCTAAGCTTTGTTTGGAACACTCATCAAACAAACTTCTTGTGCTTGATATGAAGTGCAGCATAACATTGATGATTTGCACATTCTTGGACTTAGGAAAATGAAGCATAAAGTTCATTTTAATTTTATACATGAATCATGTATTAAGCATTGGTTTCTGCGGTGCAGGGATCTCAAGTCCATTACTGATAGGGAAGTTTGCTGCTTCATGATTTCTTGCAAGAACTCCACCAACATCGATACAGTCATCGACTGGCTAGTAAAGCATTCCAAATCAAAAAATTGAGTTTTCTTGTTCGTACCGGATGACATACTTCCATTTCTGCGAGTGGATTTCCTTCAATCCATTTTCGAAGTGACTTTCGCTGTTTGCCCATTCGGGTTTGTTGATATATGACCATGATCTTCTGTTATGTGCTTGGTGCAAACTACCTTGTGTGTTGCTTTGGGGTAGGCATATGGGTCATTGCAGCACCCTTGTCTCACTGTTGGAAGTTGGAACGCTATGATTTGAGTTTTATTGTATAGGATTTGACTCTGTGAATTGTAATGTACAGTCGTTGCATCTGATTATTTTGGTTAACGAGTTTGAGTCTCTGAGTTATGTAATCTGCAGTGTTTGGTTACCCCTTTCACTCTTTTACCAATTGAAATTGTAGAAATTAAAACATCTAGCTAACAACCAGCACTCAACAATCCCAAATTCTTTTTATTCAACAACTATTCTCTAGAAAATTTAAGCTTAAAAGAGCTCTTCCAACAAAGTGAATATTTTATCAAAGGACCATTAATAATAATAATTCAAAACTCTCAAGTCAAGATTAAGATGTTGGTTTTAGTCGCCAACGGGTTTGGTACCCTCAGTTGTACCCGGCATGTTTGTCCTTATGTTGCAATGTGATTCTGCTGTTAGAATGACTGTTAAAGATTCTGTTAAGTGATGATGTGCAAATGAGAACCCGCAATTGTACCCTTAAGGCATGTTTGTTCTTATGTTGAAATGTGATTCTACTATGAGAATAACTGTTAAAGATTATGTTAAATGATGACGTGGAAACGAGAACCCGTTTCTTTAAACTTAAATTGATTAAAATATTAATAAAATATTACCATATACTAACTTGTTCTAGGACGTTCCCGCTTCACATAGGCGAGAAATTCAAGGCTAAAGAACACCCACGCGGCGCCAGAATATAAAGCAGAGTCCAGAGCCCACAGTGAAATATTAAAGATTTCTTTCGGCTTTAAAGCTCCTTTTCAGCTCAAAACTTCAAAAACCCACCACCACCCAAAAGAAATTCGAAAATCTTAAAACTCCACACAAACTCAAACTGCAGAACCCCATAATTTTCTTTTCCTTACTCCTCTGTGTTTTCTTTTTTTCCAATTTTTGGTCAGCCCACCTTTTTTCTTGTGTGTTGAAGTTGATGATGAGAAAGATCAAGACTTCTTTGCAAACTGCAAACTTAGCTCAGGTGAGAAAAAGGTGGCTTATTTGGGTTTCATAATAACATCTGCTTCTCCTTCATCATGCCTTTTCGTTGTTTAATTTATTTTTTTTGTGATATTGCAATTAAAAAAGTAATTGTTTTTTAAAATAGCATAGTTTTAGAGTAATTTGAATCCTCTGTTAGAATTCTGACCCAAAAAAAATGAAGGGATCCTCTGTTAGAAGAAAAATATCGCCGACAAAAAAAAAAAGGGGGCATTCCGAGAATCGAACTCGGGACCTCTCGCACCCAAAGCGAGAATCATACCACTAGACCAAATGCCCTCATGATGACAACTAATATCTGCAAATCATAATTAGCTGGCTTTAGGATTGATTGGTTTTGTTTTGTTAACCCATTGATCCAGCTGTTTTCTTTTTTGCTATTTACATGTTTGACTTCTAAGGTAATGTTTTACCCTGAAGTTGGTTGTATGACTGCAACAATAAAATTCAAAATTCTAGTAAAAATACACACTAGGGTAGGGAGGGGCTTCATGTTGATTAGCTTAAAATTAAGGATTTGATTAACGCATAATTAAAGAAGCGGCATGATGCTACTTTGCGTGGTACGATTGTCACGTCGGTTTCTCTAGGTTACAGATTTAACACATTCTTGCTTGCTAAATATTTATTGAAGCTATAGATTGAAAACTGTTTTTGAGTTGATTTTCAGTTCACATGCTTCATGCTTTGTAAACTATTACAAGTGTGGCATTCATTTCCTGAAACAACTTGAACTATGTCCAAGCAAGAATCATTGGACTAGATCAACGGGGTTTCGAGAATCGAACTCTTTATCTTTTGCATCCAAATCATATGTTGCACGCATCACATTTTTTCGATCAGGCAACTCATGTGTTTCTACAGTATCTGATTGAGTCGAGTTTTTTCAGTAATTTATATGTTCCTGATACTATGTGAATGTGGGTAGATTTCTAGCTATAATGAAATAGGAACAAAGCAAAAAAGAAGGAAAAATATCCCCAAAACAAAAAAAAAGGGGCATTCCGAGAATCGAACTCGGGACCTCTCGCACCCAAAGCGAGAATCATACCACTAGACCAAATGCCCTCACAATAGCAATGAACACCTGAAAATGCTAATTATCTTAATCTAGGATTGGTTTGCTTACAATTAAGTATTGATAGAAATCTGCATAAGTATTGATAAAATGTTGCAAGTGGTCCATTTTGTGAAAGCACCTTTGGACCCCCAACCTTGCATTAGTGGCATTTCAAGAATTGAAAACTCTTCATCTTTTGCATCAAAATCAAGAGGAGTATGTTGCATGCATAGATCACATTTTGTTGTCAGGCAATTGATGTGTACTTGTCAACAACAAAAGCATGTGTTGTATAAATTTCTGTTCATATTCTTGTTGGCTTTAGCAGATTGAGGGATTTCAAAAAAGTGTTTGGTTGAGCAATCATGGAGAAGGATACATTATGCAATTATGTACATGGATTTCTGGCTAAAATTGAACAAGAAGAAAATAAAAAGTTGGGCAAAAGGGGCATTCCGAGAATCGAACTCGGGACCTCTCGCACCCAAAGCGAGAATCATACCACTAGACCAAATGCCCTGTCAATGATATTCTTCTTGTGCAGTGTATAATTATTGTAATATAAGATTGGTTTTCTTTTGCCATCCTATTGATCTGGTTTCTTTTGTTTTCTAGTCTACATGTGCCTGTGGATATGGGATCTGACCTTCAATGTAGTTTCTGTAACTGTTACAGTAAAACACATTAATTGTGGTCCACACAAGATGAACTATTTAATCAAAATGTCCTGATGTGTGCATTGGATCAACTTAATATTAATATGTTTAATAAGAAATTAGGATTTAAATTGCACCTCTACTCCACTCATGTGGGCAGAGGTTTGAAATTCTCAAGCACCCAGTGAATATTTATGTCAATCCCCTCCCCAATCGCTTGTACTAAGAAAAAAAAATAATTGCAGATGTGTTAGGGACAAAGATAATTGGAATTAGCTCCATGTTTCAATAAACCTAATCTTTTGACAGATGTCAGGCCAATTGTTTATGAGTTTAGGCCCATTCCCAATTGCAGGGTATTTTTTTTGGCACATTTATCACAAAGTGGAACAAGCATGCTCAGACTGTAATTCAAAAAACTGAAAATAAATAAAATGAGAAACAGAATAAATAAACATGTTCAGCTTACTACCCTTTGGTAAGGAGAAAATCCTTTAAGAGAGGGGGACACCAATTTATAATTAGGCCAGTTCATGCACAGCTAAATTGTTCACATCGATCATTAACAAGCCTAAAGAAGATATAATCATAATTTATAATTATACATGTTGACCAAAAGAATTATAATTAGGAGGGAAAAAGAAACCTGAACCCAGCTAGGTGCTTCATGATGAATTTTGGTAATCGAGAAACCCTAAGGCCCATCACCTTTGAAAAAGAAAGAAATATCGTGGGTGGTTTTTTTTCTTTTGGGCCAAAGTAAGTAGAGGTAAAACTCACACTCAAAGGCAATAATTCTATAATGAGGGCCTTATTTAAGGCACTTAGATGAGGTTTCATCTCTTAATTGTTGGATTAAATTAGTTAGTTTAATCCGAGGGTGAAGATATAGGACCTTATCTAAGGGCCTTACCCTCATTATAAAATGACTCCATGTACGGGTACCATGAGGATTTGAACTCAGGATCACTTGACAGCATACCAAAGACCTGGGCCAATTCAACTAACACCGCATTCATCGTGGGTGATTTACTTATCAGCAATTAGGACAACAGTTTATCTACTATTTTAGTCATCAACATTAACTATTAACTTTTATGCATGTTTTGGACCCATGATTTTGTTCATGGTATTTGCCAAATTATCATTCATAAAAGCGTGAAATTATAGGAAAATAGTAAATAAAAGTAGATATTATGACAAAAGAAAAAGGCTCGAAATGATATATTGATGAAATGGAATTGCTTTAAGTTCGGACAAAATGATTGCCAAATGGCCAGCCATTGCCATCTGTTCATCTATGAATTTGCTTTCTAGTCACCCGCAATTCTCTCTCAACCACCACTTTTGATCTCCTTCCGCTTTCTTCTCTCGTTTTCGATAAAGAGGCAGAGGAGAGAAAAACAGAGAGGGATTAAGGGAATTTTATTATTTTGTTCATTAGGGATTAAAAGGCAAGCTGCTGCAGGCTCTCTCTTGGTCTTCATTTTTAAAGGGTTGGTTGGTGGTGAGCTGAGGTTGTGGATTGGAAGCCGTAGACCATGGCTACCTTTGCAGGCACCACACAAAAGTGCACAGCTTGCGAAAAGACGGTGTACTTGGTCGATAGGTTGGCCGCCGATTCCAGAATTTACCACAAGGCTTGCTTCCGATGCCACCACTGCACGGGTACCCTCAAGGTATATATATTTGCATGCATGTCAATCTCTCTCTTTCTCTTCATTATGTTGCCAATGGATGTATTAATTTATTTAAGATCATACGTATATTTTTTTTCTCGCTATTTGTACCATCCTAATTAATCATGTCGCACACAATTAAGTTATACTTCTATTAGAGATATGATACATAAGATTGTTAGTTTGAAGTTGGTGAATCGACAAAATTAGAGATATTCAATTTTGTGTGCTTGTTTCATGCATGCACTTGAGGTGTCAATTAGAGATGGTACATAAGATCGTTAGTTTGAAGTTGGTGAATCAACAAAATTAGAGATATTCAATTTTTTGTGCTTGTTCCATGCATGCACTTGAGGTGTCAATTAGAAATTTTGATCGGTGCATGTGTGTACAACATTTTCATTCAGGAAACATGTATAAGTGGAACAATAAAATTTTTAGCTTTCTTCAATCCTTATGGTTTTGCTTAATTTCAAAGTAAAAATTCAGTAACTTAGTTGAAGGAAAGCTCAGTAATATCGTCTTCTCTATCTTCTCCATTTGCAGCTGAGCAACTACTGTTCATTTGAGGGGGTCCTTTACTGCAGGCCTCACTATGATCAGCTCTTCAAGCGAACTGGCAGCCTGGACAAGAGTTTTGAAGGTAAAAAGTCAAAAATAATTCACTTCTGAATTCCTTAAAAGCACTACGTAAATAAAAAATATTCATTTACCAACTTTTCTTTGTCAATTTTCTTTCAGGGACACCGAAAATCTTGAAGCCGGAGAAACCTACTGCTGATAAAGAGGTAAATGATCTCTCTTTTTAACCCAAGTGAGGTAAAATAAAAATAAAAAATTCCCAAGTCTCTCATATGGGACTTATGATATAAGTTGTGAGACCCATATAGGATCTTGTGGAGTTGATATGAATTCATGAATTCTCACTGTGTTGATATAAATTCAAGCACTCTAGAACCCTAAAGGAAGTGATTTTTATTGGTTTGAAGATAAATAATTTATATATGTGCTAATAAGAACTAAATTGGGCTCTTGCAGAATGGCAAGTCAGTCTCAGACTTGTTTGCTGGTACCAGAGAAAAATGTGTGGGCTGTCAGAAGACCGTTTATCCAACTGAGAAGGTAATTAATTTGAAATTTCACAAAAAGAAACAGCTATTATTTATAAAACTTAAACATCTAGCTAATCTTGATTACTGTCTTCAAAGGTTTCGGTCAATGGGACCCCATACCACAGGAGCTGCTTCAAATGCACACATGGAGGTTGCACCATAAGCCCATCTAATTATATTGCACATGAAGGCAAGCTTTACTGCAAACACCACCACATCCAACTCTTCAAGGAAAAAGGAAATTACAGCCAGCTTGAGAATGAAGGCGAAAAGCATTCCATGACTGAGCAAGTCACTGCTATGGAGATTGCTGCTGAATCATAATCCACTTGAAAAAAGAAAAACCCCCATGCTTACTTGCTCTTTATGTGATTTCCACCATTTCCGTCATTGATGTGTCTTATTTTGTTTCCGGCTCATGATATGTCGGTGCTCTGATGTATCATGACATTGATTGTACTCTGATATGAATAGTTTGTTCTGCGGCTTGTTCCTGCATCTGTTTAATGTATGAGGGTTTTTCTGTAGCATTTTGAAGATTTCAGATTCTTCTACTTTTCCCTGTGTTGGGTCACATTTCTGAAAAGTTTCAAGTCCCTAGTGATGTTTATTCATATTATCATTTGAGGAGGCCAAGAGAATTCATTTTATATACCAGAACAGCTTTCATGTCACCAACACAACACATTTGATTAAGTAATTGGATTACTTAAGTAAAACCCCTAAAACGGTAATTTCCAACGGTTACAAATCACCAAGGTGAAGTAACTTCTAGTAAATTGGTTAATATGCCAGGGCACCATTCCAGTAAATTTGTATGACAAAGGATTGCATCAGCTTTTGTTAGACAAACTCAACCCAATTAAATTATCAATATACTGTACATGAGCAACACATATATACATCCATGCAAGTTCTAAGGGGTTGAAATCCCTAATCACTCGTCGGACAAACAGATTTAAAATACAATCGGTTATAAATGTACAATGACAAGCTACTGCATGAGCCGGTACTCAGCCCTCCTTGACTGAGAGTTTCGTTTTCACCTCTCCTTGTGCTGCAGATATTTTCTACTTTGTAAAGAACCGTCGTTATCCCGCTCTCTCTTTATAACCATTTACTGAGCACCAATTTCTTCAAAGATACCAGTTTTGCTTGGCATCCAAGCCATCATCAGGATCCATTACCAAAGTATTTGTAGATCACTTGGCTTCTATCTCAGGAACCGGTTTTGCTCATGTTATCCTTCAATATCTGCGCTGCAAGTATCAGGAGCTCCACCATCTCAAATCCAGCAGCAAAAACAGAATCTATCTTCTCGTGGCTGGTCTCCCCAGAAAAATGACCAGGCTCATTGCAGATACTATGATCATTGAATTCAACGTCTGTGTCTGCTGACCAACTGATTGGTAGGGAGCTTCCAAGTGCAGTCTTCACTAGTTTCGCCTCATAAATAATGTTGTTGACAGTTTCTGATAGGCTAGTAACCGTTGTACTTCCAGAAGTTACCGACTCTTTGGCCTACACAGTAGATTAAGGCAGAAACACTGAACACATTGACTTCACTGTAGATAAAAGGAATACTGCTAAAACAGCCTAGCTTTCGATGGACGAACATTGTTTCGATGCTAGCAATTGATTAAAGAATATTATATAATGAAAGTTCACATATAATAAACAAGAACATCTTGAACGTCCATCAGACCTTTGAAAGAGATAGACGAAGCCTGTGAACTGTATTAGTCAAATGCTCCATACTTCCCATGCTTTCCCTAAGTGTTGCAATTTCAATTTTCATTCTGAGAGGACACAAAACAAGAAGTATAAAAAGGAATTTTAATGTCATATCTTCTAATGTCAGTGAGTGAAATCAACAGTGATGCATATGCAAGAACCAAGCATCTATAGTGATGTATCATTCAATTCAAATTTACTCGAAATATATTCACTAACCTGGCAAACTCCATGCTACTATTGGACCTCCTGTTCCCCTCGATATTTAGGCCACCTTCAGCTTCAATTCCCCTAAAGTTTGGAGGGCCAACCCAACGGCTCAAATACGTTTTCTTCAACAAGCTCTTTATCCTTCCATCCCTTTCATGAGTAACTGCTTTTCGATCCCCAATTTCAGCAAGCAAATTTTCTCTATTTGTCTCCTGACCAATTCTCCTGCACATTATCATCAGTAGTACTTTCAATAAGTTACTGAAGCAACATAAAGGCAATGAAGATAGTATACTCCTTGGAAAAAGAAGATTAGTGATAGCATTCTCAATCACCAATCTTAACATGTTACGTTCCTTATGTCAGGTTCGTAAAGTGTCATATAATCCAACATTTCTCGGTTCAATTTAACATTTGACCCGAACATTCTCTTTTCCCATAAAATTATCATAACTTCTAAATTGTTCATAAAATCTGGTCAATCATATACTATGGTGAATAATTTCTTAATGAGTACGATTTTACACAACTTATTTAATAAATTCCAATATTTAGTCTCATTTTAGAGGGTTAGTTCAAAGGACCCAGGATATGTTCACAAAATCACTAGGGAGTTAGGGAAAATTTTGTGGGCGGCTCATAAATTGCTAACTCGTCCAGATAAAGTGGATCTACTAAGTACTAACTCACATGGGCACATCTCAAGCTCCAAAATAGAAATTTCCAGAACTAAAGTTTTACTACTTATCGTTTCCATAAATTAAAAGTAGTGACAGAAATAACATAATTAATGCCAACATTTTAAACATAAAAGAAGAAATCTCACTCTTTAAGCTGGTGATAATCCTGCTTCAATTGTGCAAACTCCATTAGAGCTTTTACCTTTTCGTTGGTAACCTGAACCAAAAAGAATAATTGCACAGTTCATCAATGAACCCAAACAACATTATTATTTTAAGGTAACAACGAAACAGGCAAATAGATCTTTGAACAAAGGCATCAAAAAATTCATGCACATAATGGAATAACAAGGCAAGTGATCCATGAAGGTCACTTACCATCAAAATGCTTACACAATATGCAAAATAATAATACCATCAGCAGATAAGGTTTCCTTTATATTTTCTTTTCTTGAAGAGAAACAACAAATAGACCCTAATCCTAATGTTTCCCTTTTATGAAATGGAGGTCAGATATTTAAGTGAGAGTTGTCAAATTAACATGATAGTTAGAGTTCAATCGGTCATATATGTACGGTTCAGTCTTCCATGTGATAATTTATGACTTACCAGCAAATCACATACAACACCCCCCGAGATAATGGCCAGTTAGGTTTAGTTATATTCAGCGCATACAAGTAATTCTGACAGATGAGCATTTACAGAAATTACCTGTAGTAAGTTTCTCTGAAGCTCTTCTATTTTTCTTTCAAGAGCGGCGCTCACATTTCTGTCCAGTAAATGCCTTTCTTCCTGCTGTGATAAAAGCAATAACGTTGCAACCTGAAAAATATTCATGGTTGAGGAAAAAAAATGAACAGTAACCACAAATCAGGAGCATTCATGACAAAGTCTCAAGAAAAAGAATGATCAGAGATTTTTCCAGTAGGTTAAAGAAAGCAAAAACCTTATCTTGCAACGCCTGTGCAAGGGCTTCAGAGGAATCGTTCCCTCCAACTGCCACAAATTCTGATAAGACAGTTCCACTATTCTGCAACCAAGATGGAATATATAAGCAACAAGCAAATGTAGAGCACAGAGCAACTCAGTTTATAAGCACCCTCCGAGCTTCTTTTGCCCACTATTATTCTAACTAGAAAACTGAGTCCACCAGCCACAGATTATAGAGCAGAGAGCACTTTCAAGCACTCTAGTGCTTATCTTTGGAGTCATTCAGACTAAAAGTCCACAAAGATGTCTGGTGTCAAGCACCATTGATTGTTAGTAAGCAGTTTCCTCCAATTGGGTTGGCGTTGCACCGCCTCTCCTCACCCAACAGACAATAATATAACTTGAAAACAACACTATGCATAAAAATATCAGTTGTCATGAGTGTGAGTCGACATCAAAGTCGGCCAAAAGTCTACCAGTCCTATCATTTCAGATTCTCCTATTAATATGTTTCTTGCTTCCATTCAGCCCTTTAGTGTTCATCTAAGACAGAATGACAGCTTGCTCTAATCAGACTAAGTGTCTCTTCTTAAGATTCAATTCAAGCACCACCCTCCTATTTTGAAGGAACTCCTGCATCGCTGTTCAATAAATAGCTCTACATCATAGTTATTGAACAAACCTTGTGAAGACATATGTTGAAACAACAATGAGAAATTATCTCCTATTATTCCCAGCTTCCAAGAAAAAATCAACTAACTGGATGTTGAAAAGATTATGCAGTAAACTCTACCAATAATAGAGAGAGAGAGAGAGAGAGAGAGAGAGAGAGAGAGAGAGAGAGAGGAAAATAAGCAAGCATGCAGCAAAAACCAGCTGTGAACAAACCTCGGATAACAACTGAGGTCCAGCTTCAGCATTTTCATGTACATCTTGGCATTCATATTTGTCTTGCTTTACATCTACCGGAGAAGGCCCCACCTTTTGTAGTCTGCCCACATCAATTTGCCTACTCTTTTCCTCTATTGCATCACATATTGATTTGATACTAGCCTTTCCCTCATTAAGTAGATTTATTATATGAACTCTATGCTGAGAATGGTAATGATGCAATTCTGCAATTTCATTCTTTATCATTTTATCTGTAAGGATCTGCATCTAAGCCACTCAGAGTTAAAGTAAGCAAATAAAACTGATATTGAACCTTATCTTATTCAAGCATGTACTTACTTTTTTCTTTTCCAATTCACCAACTCTCCTCTTTAAATGATTTTCGATTTCCAAACCCTACATGTCACAGAAAAATACATTTTTGAAAAATATACAAAGAAATTCAGTGTGCAACACAAAGCTTACAAAGCAAGTTCCTTACCACTTGTAGCCTGTTTCGAAGATTATCTACAGAGTTCCTCATCCTCTCAAGCTCTTCCTCTAATGCACTCTGTCTGAGGATAAGTTACTCAAGTTGCATACAGGACATACAATCTTAATCTAGTTACTTTGACAAAAGTTTTAAATAGATTAATTCAATATGGAAACTAAATCAGAAGGGCAACGTCCTATTTTGATTCACAAGATGCACAGAGAGAGCACAGTCAATCTATACTACTTTTCTAATCTATGGATTGATTATGTTTTTATGGATTGCCAAGTATTGATATACTAATTATCATGTTTTATGTGACAAAACAAACTAGAAGATTAACCTGAAAGTTAGCAACAAAAATGAGAGATATCCATGTGTCCCACAATCAGGAATCATGTGAATCACAAGTTGAGAAGTGAGCTTTCAATTCGATTTAAATATAACCCACAACTTGTGTGAGTGCTTCAACCCAAAGGAAAGGCCCTAATCTATATTAAAGTTGAGACCAACTTTGAGCAACTAGTACAAATAACAGTCTTCTAACAAGAAAAGGAGCGTCCATTGACAAAGAATGGCTTGATACAGAACAGGGAAAGAACAAAGAAAAGCAAAAGAAACTAAACCAAAATTTATGATAACTCAACTTCAATCTTGTATTCCCAATATCAACATCCTGGACTGTCGCTCAACTACAGAGAGTGGCCTATTTGTATATGCAATCTAAATAATGATACCACAAGTACAACAAAAATATCAATTCTATAAGTAAAGAACATACTGCCCCTACTTCTATAAAAAATGACTTATTGGAGGGGGTGAGGTTGGTCACTTCCAGATTGGATAAGAGAAGATGGAAGCTAAACCCCTCCGGTCTATTCTCCTGTCATTCTCTATGTTCTCATATTCAGAATGTTGGTGAAGGGGAGGTTTTCTCTCCTTACACTCAAATTTGGAAGGCCAAGACTCCTCCGAAAGTTAAGATTTTTGGGTGGCAAGCGGTGTTGGGAAAACTAAATACAGGTGATACATTACAAAGACACTGCCCCTATATGTGCCTTAGCCCTCACTGGTGTGCTCTCTGTAATAAGGCGGGGGAGAGTGCGGACCACCTCCTCCTTCATTGCCCTTTCTCTCTAAAGTTGTGGGAGACGTTATTGAAGGAAGTTAACACTGTGTGGGTAATACCAAAAGGCTGTTTCGAACTTTTTTCCATCAAATTTGATGCTTTGGGAAGGGGAAAGAAAGCTAAAACTCTTTGGGGCAGTCAGATGCAGGCAGTGATCTAGAACCTTTTGCTGGAACGTAACAGGAGAATCTTTGAGGATTATAAAGGAGTGGGAGTGGTAGAGTTATGGGATAGAGTGAAGTTTTGGGCTGCCCTTTGGGCATCAACCTCCCTTGCTTTTAAGGATATATCCTATCCTACAATTATTCACAATCTGCTTGCTGTAGTATCTTAAGAGGTTGTCTTTTGCGTGGCTATTTTGTTTTCTGTGTTGTGTGGCCTTGTGTTTGTTTCACTGCCTATTGCTTCTTTCTTTTTGTCTGTGTTCTAAATGTCCTCCTTTTTTATCCTTTCAAAATGTTTCTATTCAAAAAAAAAATATATATATATATAGCAACAACCACTACTAACAAACAAAAAGTAAATAATTAGACTAGTTACTAGTTTTGGGTGTATGCATTAAATAGTTATGTAGGCCACAATTTCCATCATGACTGCTCACAGATTAGTTGTTTTAAGATGCCTATGTGTTTCCCTTCCTTTCTTGTTTTCAAGGCCCTCAGCAAAGAGATGTCGGATGTTTGGTAATTCTTACGTTACTCCTTTAGATCTACTGTCTCCTCAAGCTCAAACTCAGGTTAGAAAGTAACGAGTCTGTGTTGACTGCTAGTTCAACCTCAGGTTATATCAAATTTACAACGAGTCTGTGTTGACTAATAGTTCAACCTCAGATTATATCAAATTTACACCTTCATGATGAAAAAAATAAAAACTAGAAGATTATGAAAACTTACAATATATTTAGATGTTGAAGCATCATTGAAACTCCACCATTCTGCAGGATCATGCAAAAGGCATGCACATTTTCTGTCCCAACTAGTATCCTGAAATCCCTCGGGAGAATGCTGCCTAATCTCATAAAACTTATCAATTACCTGTTATGAACATAATATCAACTATGAGAAAATAGGTAATAGGAAAAGTCAAAATTGGGAGTACCACTCAACAGAAATGCACTATGCAACAAAGAAACTAATTTGAAGAAACAACTTTAATATAAGTTCTAGCTATACCTTGAGCATATTTAAATCTCTAAATAAGCATGCAATATGATCTCTAACTACAAACTTTGAGAGGAACGATATCTTGCTGAATCTTTGGGACTGAAAGCACAACTAAATATTAATATCTGATTTTTCAGGTCACATCATATGAGCATGAATCAGATGTTGCTTAATGAAGACAACTTGTAGTAACACACATTTATAAAATCACCATGTGTCATACTATTCCAGTTTTTTTCCATTGCTATCAACAAAGAGAATATTATTGATACATGGGTAACATGAGGAAGAGAGAGAGAGAGAGAGAGAGAGAGAGAGAGAGAGAGAGAGAATATTCCAGTTTTTTTCCGTTGCTATCAACAAAGAGAATATTATATTTACATGGGTAACATGAAGGAGATAGATAGATAGATAGAGAGAGAGGGAGAGAGAGGGAACCAAGGGATCACCTTCTTGAAACTGTCATTATGCTCCTCATGCATTGCCAAATCAGTTTGCAGTTTATCATTAAGTTTTTTCTGCTCAGAACAATCTGCAGCAAGCTCTTCTAACCTGTACACAAATGAGATGCACCTCATCTTGGAAGAACTATTGCATTCACTTGCATTATAGTATCATATTCGCTTTATAGGATGCTAAAAACAGCATGACAATTGAAAGAAAATAATGAAAATGCCAAATCACAAGTTCCTAAAGTGACAAGTAGATGCCCGAAATTTAGGGAACAGACAGCCTAACATAACTTTGGAAAGAAAGAAAAAGTACAGCATTTCAGTGAGATATTTTTCTGTATTTCTTTTTTTTTCATGAGAGCATTAACACTTGACTGTTTGTTGAACTTTCAAACAAAAGATCCACATCAGCTCAGTTAAACTTTTTATTTTCTAAAATTACTGCTTATAATCAATTCTCCATTCATGAAAGGATGATAGATACCTCTTCTCTATATCGCATAGTTTCTTTGACATAAGCTCCTCTTTCTCCCTAGCCTTCTCAGCCTGTGATAAGAAATATAACATCTTAAAAACTTTTAATTTTTTTAATATTTCATGCAGGAAATCACTTAATTAGTGTTATACATGTAGAAAATAAGATTAAAAAAAATGGTGGTTGCCATAACCTCCATTATTGAATGATCTCGTTCGGCAAAAGCTGCAGCTACACAGCCCTGGAAAAACTTAAGCTGCTTCTCTGCTTCCACATTCTGGGCAAGAAATTCAACAAATCAGACCCAAGAATACAACAATGGAAGTAATTTGCATTAAATTCCATTATAAATAAGAAACGATTCTTATTTCTCTGAAAGATTCTGCTAGATATTGGGATGCAAAAGAGGATGCCATTATCATTTAATTTTTTCTTTAGATAAGAAAAGAAAGCCAGTGTTGCTCTCCTGTACGTTACTGTTCTTGTTATTGTTTGAACTCTTTTTTAACTTTCATCTTTACCAAATTTGATTAAATTAGATAGCGAATGCAGATGTTTGGTTACATTACAATGCAAAGTCTAGCTAAAGGAGTAAGGAAGGTAGGGGGTGGGAAGGAGGGAGTAGGAGGGGGCGGTAAGAGAGAGAGAGAGAGAGAGAGAGAGAGACCTTTGCCACCTCTGCACTATGTAGATCAGCCAACTGGCCCTGGAGGTACAAAGCACATGTATCAGCTTCCATAAGCAGTTACACAAGGGAAGAAAGTTAAAGTTCTCACTTTGATTCTGTAAGTCTCTGAAAGCTCCTCTTGAAGATTCACATTATCTCTAGTGCAAGCAGCTAGCTTCTTTTTCAAGTTTTCAATCTCCTGCTCCAAGCCAGCTGTCCTAATAGGCATTAAATTTTAATGCAAAACATATTTAATGTTTTCTTGATAATACCACCCCACGGGCCATGGGTGACAAATTTCCCTTTCCCGCCTGTCAATAAAAAGAAGTGGAAAATGCAAGGGAAAAGAACTGGATCGTATTGGCTAGGTAGGAAAATCATACCTTTGAAAATGCATCTTAGTTGCCACAACAAGGTAGCTTGGTCCAGCTTGTTGCATACACAACTGTTCAATGTCTTTGCGTAATTCATCACGCTCTGAAAAACATCACAATCCACATATTTTATCTTACATGTGAGTATAGACTTAACACTGGAATTCAAGTCAAGGTCACAAACTGAACAGCATTGTTTACAGAAGCACAATTATATACTTGACATGCAGCATTGCCATCTTCCAAGAGTTGGCAAGTCTTATTATTTTGCAAAATAATTTTTTTTCTAAAGTGCATGCCAAGGAAAGAAAGAGAATGTATAAAAACAGGTTTCAGACTGGGTTTTGGGAAGATTATGTAACTAGGTAGTACTGCTTGGTTATATCTTGGCAGTCAAGGTGCACCCAATACAAGTCAACAATGATTGAAAATAGACTATAAACTAATCCCTTCAGCCAAATTGTAGTTTTCTTACAAAAATCACTTAATATCCCCACATTTCGTTTCATGCAAGGTTTTTAGTGAAACAACCAAGTTGTCTGCTTCCAAAGTCGTACTATTATTACCCTGAACCTGCATATGCTTGTATCGGACACCAAGAATGACATCCCAAACTTGTAACTTTGACATGGTTATGTTTTCAGAAGCCTATTCAAAGATGTAAGGAGGCTTCTTTCTACTAGAACTAGCAACACCAAACCTGCCATCCTGACCAAGCTAAACAGCTTTCGGTCCCGATCCGTCATCCATTTAACACACTTCAAGATGAACCTAATACTCATCTAATACCCACAACATCAACTCCCTAAAACCCATTTTTATGCTTCTTTCAGGTCAATAAATTTACAAAATCAATTTTGAATTTTGCTTAATAAATTGAGATTGGAGACCCAATAAATAGCACATACCTTGCTCCAGCTGATGAATGCGAGCCATCAAGGACTCCTTGTCGCTTGAATTTTCATCCATGGTCTTAAACAGAAACTGGGTCACAAAGTAAAACCCATTAACACCAAGCAACAGAATTCAACTTAATCAAACAATTCGCACACTTCCTTCTTTCAGATTGAGGTCATTCACAGAATATATGATTCCAAAGTAGAAACGACTACGTTTCACAAGTTAGGTTTGCAGAACCAGAATTCAACAAAATTAATAACAAAGCTCCATAATTTCATTTATATTATCACTTCCATCATAAAACAAACATTTAAAATTGAAGGGTTTAGGTTTGTGAGTTGACAAAGAAACGGAAAAAAAAAAAAAAAAAAAAAAAAAAAAAAAAAAAAAAACTATTTTTCTTTTCGTTTACCTGAAAATGGTTATAGGAACGACGAGAACAGCTTCAGACAGAAATCAGAATCAGGTTCAACAGGAGAAAGAAGTTTGCTTTCGTTTGCTTTGCTAGCTTGCTGCAAGAAACTCCAAATTGTTCCTATTGGCTGGAAGCCTGGAATCTAACGGGCCGAGGGGGGCGGTTGTTTTTTTAGCAGTTGTGTAATTGTTTTCCTTCTTGTAACGTATTTTAAATTTTTTTAGTTTATTTTTAGGATTTCATCATAAAAAAGAATTAAGTACAAAATTAATAATTCTTTTTTTGAATTAAATTTGCACCTTTTGCTACCTTTTATGGAGAAATAACCAGAGTGCCTGATAAATAATTAATTAATTAACCAAAGTGCCTTTCTTTTTTGGGTAAATACCACAAGATGTTCCCACACTCAAAGGGTGAAATTAATCCCCATTCGGGATTTGGTTTGCACCTGGCCACAAAGTACTTCCAATGGATTTCGAACCAAAGTGCCTTTTGGTACAAAAGAGGATCAAAAGAGGTAAAATTTCCAACACTAAACTTGGACATGAAAATCCAATCCGGAAAAAAAAAACATTAAAAACTTGGATATGAAAGGATAAGTAAATTATTTTAACAACACTGGTTCATCAGTATAAAACAAAACAAAACAAAATCATACTTTCCTTATACTAAGCGTTATTTTTATTCTTTCTTTTTTTAACCAATTAGCTATTGGTCTAGGTACTTTTCTTCTCAATGCTAAAATCCGTCCCAAGTTGGAATTCACCATTTTCCATTTATAACCCCAAAAAAAAGAAGATAACAAATGTTTATTCTTGGCTTGGAAAAAGAAAGAAAAAACTCATGGAGATGGTCATTATATTGTTGCTGTTGTGCTTGTAAAGGAGATAGACTCCCAAGTGCTTTTTGAGGAAGCAAAAGCATTTGAATTTTTTATGAAAATTTCAATATTTTTATAATAAAAGCACTTTTCCAAACGAGCCCTCAGTCACGCAGGGAATTTTGCACTTTAACCCTCTCAAATGTTATACATATCACAAGGAAAAAATGGCTTACCATTTCTATATTTTGTTGTTGAGAAGAAAACTTCATAAAACTATTTTTTCCTTTCCACTCAACAGATTCTTAAATTTGAATCTCCCCTCCGCCATTGATTAAAAAAATAATAATAATAAAAAGTACAGGGTCGGTAAAATAAATGCCATATACATTCCAAGTTCCAACTGTCCATTTCCAGCAGTCACAATTTACATAGAAGCTCAAAACGAAGGGGGCAAAATTGTCAATGGGTCAGAGTGAACAGTTTGATCCAAAGCATATACATGTTGCTGTATAAATTAACTAATGACAGCTACCTCCACTTCTATCTTGAAGGCCCAGAAAAACAAGTCAAAATAAGACAATTACAAAACATACATCCAGTTAAAACTAAAAACTTTTCTATCCCGCTATGAGTTCTAGTTTCTGCATTTCGATGCAGTTTTGAAATTTCTAAAAGGAAATGAACTACAACCAAGAACCAGATGGGGTCTCAATACTTACTGTCCTACAATGAAGCTAATCAACATACAAACTACAAATCCACCTGTGTCGGCCAGGAGAGGTGAATTTGGAATCTATCTCGCACTACCAAAACGGCCTTGACATAATCTACAAATTACAACAAAACAATGTGTCGATCCCGAGAAACTTCTGGTTCATAGCTCTAGCATTTTCTGAACAATCAAGGTCGATTCATCTGCAGCACATGTTTACAGGAAAAATTAGATTAAATTTAAAAGCTTCATAATGTGTATACGTGTGTGTGAGAGAGAGAGAGAGAGAGAGATGGCAGTTAGGTACGTGTGACCTCATTATATTGGTTAAACTAAAAATTATTGCCGAACTAGACTCAAAGCCAGATATACCCCCAACTACTTTTATAAGGACATTTACACTTCTCTTATCAAACAACAAAGTTCAAATGCGCACATATTAGAATTTAGAAGCATCCACAAACACACGTTATGTGTGCTGGTTGGAGTTCAAGTAGGAAGAGGGAGGTTTTGTGCAGGGAAGGAGACTGAATTGGTTGAGAAAGAGATACCGAGTAGAAGTTGAACTGAAAAACTAAGGTAACGTATAATCATGATACTAACTTGTATAACAACAAAGGGGATTTCTTCAATAATAGTATAGAACACACACACACACACACACAGAATCACAATGGTGAGACTAGTCATTGTCGTTTTGCCAGAAGTAAGCATTTCAACTCAAGCCAAGAACATAAATTCACTGTAAAAAGATAACATACTATATGAACTTTACCATCTTCGCAGAATTTCTTCCTTTAAGTGTCTTCATTGCTGCTTCTGCAAACGCCTGTGCTGCTTCAGCATCAGCTTCTGCAGCCTCAGCTTCTCGAGCTGCCTCCTCAGCTTCTGCAATGGCAGCTTCGGCTTCTTCAACTGCTCGAGCAGCAGCTGCAGCAGCCTCTCGTGGGGTCATCGTCCTCATCTTTGTAAGCTCTAAATCAATCTGCGCTTTCATAAGCATGGTGGCATCATCCTTATCGAATTTTGGAGAAACCATCTGTCTTCCCTCAAAGGGATACATTGAGGAATTTCTTCTTTTTTCAGAAAACGCTGGAGTAGGTGCAATCCTGTATCTGCGTTTTACCTGTGAAAACAAAAAAACATACTAGAAATTAAATCAAACTCGAATCAGTCATGCCCCTATATTGAACATAACCAACAGAAGCTCTGCCAACCACATTCAATTCCAGGTGTATGATGAGTTTATGCAAACCCAGGGCAACATCTCTTAAGGAATATCATGTTATAACTAGTGTTCTTTATTTATTTTAATTAAAGAAAATCCCAATTGAAACACACGAGCAAAATAATATTGTAGACTAAGTAAATCAGATATCATCCAACTACCAGTAAGCATTAAATATAATAATATCCATGATATTACTCTTTCTAGCAAGAATGAATATTAGACACAATATTTTTAGATCGTCATCAAAACTTCCATACTTTTAGATCGTCCATATTTCCATCAAGATCCATGTTCAATATGAGATATGACCATATATAAATCATATTTATAACTGATAAGCAAAAAGTGGCATTACTTTTCCATTTTTGTCCAATGATGCCTAAACAATGCAATCAAATCACAAATCATTGACAAACTCTCTTGATGCTATGTTTCATAAATCATGTCTTAACACCTTCATTTACTTATCTAAAAGTTGGTCTAATATCCTCTCTCACAAAGAGGCCGATATACACGGCATGGCACACATCCGATGATTTTAATAAAGCTTTAATGTCAAATGAATTAAAATTTTACAACAAATTCAATCACCCATATCATCAGCACATTCAAAGCTTGGGGAACAATAAGCATCAAAGGAGAGCTGCTTCGTTTGGTTTATCTGTACTATATCTAAGAAAAACTAGGATACAAACTCTGTCAGTACACTACCAAGAAAAAATAAACCAAGTCTGGATTGCCAACATTCAAAAATGGATCACTAAAGAAAGAAATAATAAATATAGGAATAAAACAATGATATCAGAATCCAACATGAATATATTAAAACCTCGTGGAACCAACATCATGGAAGCACTACAGAAACGCTGAGATCGGACTGAAATCCTTATCATGAAAACTTAAACCCTAATCACAGTTTAACAAAAGGGGGAAAAATTGGAGCAGGCAATATAAGGAAAGAGAGAGCGGAATGTAGGGAAAAGCAAAATACCGACTTGAATCTCTTCGACCATCACCCCAAAGCAAGAGCTTTGTGTTCTCTCTCAGGCTTAGGTTTTCGGCCTTGTACCCAAATTGAACAATGAAAACATGAAGGGGAGGGGGGGCAACTACGTAAAAAGAGGAAAAATGGACCGGGAAAAGCAGGACAATAAAGGAGATATAACATACCAGTTTAAATTGCTATCTGCTGACTCAAAAAGTAAAGTTATTGATCCACGGTGTCTAGATAGTGATTTAATCAGATATAGAAAAAGTCTGAAAGATTAGAGGAAACTAGAACACATAAAACTATTTTTCTTGATTTTAGAAAGGAAAAATAAAAGAAGAAGAATATAGGAACCCCACACCCATAAAAATGGAGTTCAACTCTCTACACCATTAGGAGTTGAAGCAGACACCCTGAACCGAGGGGCAAAGGGTGCTACTGTACTACATGGGCCATAACAGATTTAGAAGTTGCACTTTATCATGTGACCAAACAGATTGAATGGTTAAAGAATGAGAAAATCTAGGATGACAAACCTGCGATACTGTTTAAATATTTGATCCTCTAAACCTCATTAATTAATTCCGACAATCACCTTTAAGGAAATTTCAACCAGAACAACTACTCATTAATTAAAATTGTGCTCCTTTCATTCATGTAGAGAGTAAATGGACAAAGTTCTTAATATTATTAAAATAATACAAATTATTATTATCATGTGGGGGCTTGTAGCTCCAGTGGTAGTGAGAATTTACTCCTGCAACCAAGGGCACAGTTCAAACCTTCCATCCCCCTTTGGCCTCATTAATATTATTATTGTTCTTCTTATTCTTATTAACCAGAACTTTTTAGTAGTCCACAACCACAACCAAGGCCAACCATCCCGTTCCAAAGAATAAATTACTGTTTAACCAAATACACAATTGATTAAAAGTGTTCTATAATGTAAAGTACGAAGAAAGCATTCGCACATTCCAGTATGATGATAAACCTTAGGAAACCTAATTTTTTTATGCATGTGCAAATCATTTGATGACTTAAACCCGTACCACAATCGAGAACCGCATTGCATGAGACAATTTTATCCATTTTAGTCCCACTTGTTTGTAAGTTCATAAAAATGGCAAGTCCATGCACATTAAGAAGTCATTAATTATTCATTTCACAAAAACCACATAATCTAACACCAATAAAAATCATAAAGGCTATATATACAGGTCATTGTTTTGAGATTATTAGATTACATAATATATTTACCTTAATCAGTTTACGGCTTGACGTCAAGTATTTTAATTTCGCAGACAATAGCCTCTTGAAGTCTGGAGGAGCCCAATATTGTTCCTACCAAATCAAAACTCTCAGGGTGAGCAGATAACCAAATAATAGCTAGAAAATAATGCTAGCATATTATATTACTCTAAAGCATTAAAATAACAAATAAGAACGATTAGATATACTCTATGTACGGACAGTAGGTACATAGCATGATTATTGATTAGATGAAATTAATTATTGATCTTATTCAGCCGTATTTAGAAAATTATGATTAAAAACCTATCTAAAGTATTCGATTTCACATACCATATAATTGGAGTGTATAACCTTGGGATGATATGCAATTACATATCAGTGAACCCAGAGATAATGTTACTGATTCAGTGTCGTAAAAAGTCAACTTGCATTTTTGTTTAGGAGGAGGAGGGGGTTTGCAATGCACTGGCATAAACTCCTTTTCATAACCACTTCTTTAAAAGGCTAGGCTATCATACGCGGGGTTTACATTACAAATTACATTACCCTATGGCTAGAAGATGAATTGAACATTCATAATTTTTATAAGGAGGCTTGAAAGACATGTTCCCTGCATAAGAAATCATTTCTGGTGGATAGGGTGTCTTCTTTTAGGCAGACCAACCACTATTTAAATTTTTGTTCTTTTCAATTTCTTTAAATATTGGAACCCAATAGAGCATGGCAATGTCAATTCCATAATGTTGCATAGGCTTATCAATGAAAATAGAATGCCCACTTGTCCTGAACCATGATATGACTGAAAACTGTCAATCTCCAAAACCAATCAATCAATGGCTATTCGGGTTAATTACATTCACCATTCGATACTTTTTTCTAGAATCCCTCAAAGAAAAAAGAAGGAGAAAAATGTCCTCAAGGAATCAGAAAGAACATACAAAGAATGAAAGAATAAAAAACAAAGAGTAATGGAAACAATTTAAAGCTAAATGTCCGCACCCCAAAAAGAGTTATGTGTTTAATCAAGGATGTCTCTGTATTTTACAGAGCCTCCCCTGCAAGGGGCAATGAAGAGCAGATTCCAGGGCGTTATCTTCTTAATATATGTATTCCTTTCTTTTCTTTTTATCTACTGCGGCTAGTAATTGTTTTTTATGGAACCCTGATCCTTTCTAGAACAGCAGTTAGGATGGCATATATTCCAAAAGCCCCTTATGACCGAAAATGCAACTTGAACTCAAGTATCAAAAACAAAATACACTAAACTCCTTTAAAATGATTCACTATGAAAACCTTAGCTGACTGAGCACACTGAAACACATCACTGTCATCTCAACCTCTCACTTACGTTGTGAAGTTTCTCAACTTCATGAAATATTTATACAATCAATCAATTGTATGACAGGATTGAAGTGGAATGTGTCATAGAAATAGCAAGTCAATTCAAAATACCACAGATTTTGTTTGTTGGACATAGAAGGCTACCTCTATATATGCTGCAATAGTCGTTTTATTAGAACCACCAGGCTCCTTCAAGCTAGTTATAGCTTCCGTGATAAGATTGTCCAGCCTCCAAGCATGAACAGAAATTAACTCTCAAACATACAGCATAGTTTAAAAAGAAAAACACGAAATACAATAAAACTGTCTAACCTCACAATGGATCTTTTTGGACCAGAAGTTTGCTGTGTATCACTGGAAAATGCAATAGGCTTAGCATCCATGACATCTTCATCGCTTTGAACAACAGTACTGAGAGCCATAGAGTTTTCTTCCTGTTTAGGGACCGGATGCATTCTTCTAACTGCTGTCTTAGCCTTCTCTCGGGAGCCCCATCCATTTGCCATGACACTCATATTTCTCCACTTATCCTACCCACCATCAAAACAAAAAAATTATAAACTATTTACTGAAGCATAGTCCAGCAAAACCGTCAATTTAATAATCTATAAAGAATTGATCAAAGTATCGCCAAACCTCATATCAGATATCATGAAAACTATAAATGCACTGGCTAAACCTATTGATGGTCAGGGCGAAAGAAATTAACGATACTTCTTAACAAGTAGTAGTGTTAAAAGAACCCTACCTTAAGATCTACATTTGAACGAGAATACAGGACGCCACTATATTCTGGATCTTTAAGTATGGTTCGCCACTTTCCTGCCCCATGTTTAACAACTCCAGCTTTAAGGGCTGCTTCTTCTTCTGCTGTCCATTTCTGCTTTGGAGCACCCATAAAGAGTAGAACAAAAAACTCCACCAGAGAATCAATCTGCAGATTAGTGGTCTAGATTAGAACGTGCACTCAAGCACAAACTTCAAAAATCAGTAGATTATTAAAACTAACTAACAACACTCAATATTTATAATCAAAACAGAAAATCAATGTAAAATTCTACAGGGACTAAGATAACTGAGTAAAAAATTTCAGCTACTGAGTTTTGCAATAAAACCCTTAAACATAGTTTGCATAAGGATCTAGATTTGAAATGCAACAATTTGAAATTGTGTGAAGAAATATAAAACAAAGAAGGAGTCCTATAACTGGATTTCATCCATTGTTCTACTTTCAGTTTCTTTTTCTTTTTGTTCAATTTCATATAACTGGATTCATTATGAGCTGTTTTAAGCTCACAGGGATGTCCTATAAGACTCTTTTATTGACAATTAGCATCTATTTTACTCTCAGTTCAGTAAAGTTTACCTCTACTCGGCAGCACTCAAATGTGCAAACAACAGTTATCTATAATTTTCGAAAATGAAAACAATAATTTCATAATTTAAATGCGTAATATCATCATGAAAAAACCGAATCCTTCATACATAATTCAAAAAAGAAAAAACTCAACCCTAAAATCCTCCACTGGGAAAATTCAAGTGCTGAACCTGAAACTCCATTTCATACAACCCAGTAACCCTAAAATCCCTAACAATTAATAACCAAAAGGGAAATCCAATACAATTCCATTTCCCTGTAAAATATTTATAAAAAATGCTCGAAAGAAAAAAAAAAGTAATCAGGAAAGGAAAATTACCCGATAAGCCAAAGTGACGGTGAATGATTTAAAATTTCTTCGTCGTCGTGGTCTATTTTTATCGGGTTTTCATTTAATTTTGATTTGCGGTTTGTTTTTTTTTTTAATTTGGTGTTTTGGGCTCTGAGATTTGAAATTCAGTTCGAGGTCGGGGAAGGTGAAGGCATGGTTGCCCTCTGGCGCTCTCTCCTGTCCACCTGGGATTTTTTGCGGATCGACACGAAAAATCTGTTTCGAGCCTTGCTGGGCAAAAGTAACGTTGAATTTCCGTTCAACTTAACTATCCTGGTGACATGTATTACAAGGGTACACGCATGTGGGGTCCAGAGAGGTTTGCCTATTGCACGAAAATTAGGGCATTCGAAACTTTTCCATACGATTTTTTTTTTTTAATCAAAGGATGGAGATTCGAACTTGAAACTTATTTGGATACGTGCAATTTAAAATACCGTTAAACTTAGAGTTATTTCAATACATGATATTTGAAATACCGTTAGGGTTTAGAGTTTAAGGTTTAGGGTTCATAGATAGGATTAGGGTTTAGAGTTAAGAATTAAGGAAAGACCAATTTTGATGGAAACCCTAAATCCTGACCCTTAAACTACATATTCTAAATATTACAACCTAAACCCTAAATTATAAATCTTAAACCCTAAGCTCTAAACGTTAAACCCCTAAATATGAATATAGTTATATTATACATGCATAAATTACAAATAAGGTGTGTTTTTATGAGCCATTGAATAATTCGTCTGAGCTTTCGCTTAATTACCTAACTTGTATTATTACCCTTTGAGAAGAAGAAAAAAATGGTGCGAGGGGAGCGGTGGGAAACAACAATTTTGGTTCCTAGCTTGATCTTGTTTTCAATTTGATCCATATAATTTTAATTGTTTCAGTCCATTTCATGTAGTTTAATGTTACGGTAATTCATGTAATTTAATGTTACAATAGAGTCACATGTAAATCATGTGCATTGTTAGGAGGCATAAACAAACTATCTAAAATGAATCCATTAGTGAGTTATGGTTGAGGAAACAAGAAACTATTATTCTTTTCATTTCTTCATATATGGTATGATGTTTATTCTTGGAAAACTACAGTTTTTTTTTTCTCTTGCTAACATTTAGTTGGTTTTTTTTTAGAATGAGTATTAATCATAAATTTCCAATTAAAAGATATAACATTTAGTTGGTTCTCTTGCTAACATTTAGGATAAGCTCAAACATGCCATGTTAGTGCGAAGTCATCACAAACCAGAAATGACAAGACCCATACGCAACATAATACAACTCAATTGCAATATACACGAATATATGAATCCTTCCGTGGATATATTACTTGGCATCTGAATCAACTCAGCCCCATGAATGTGTATTTTTGTTAGATTTTTACCTCTTCAATGTCTATTTTTGTTAGAATTTTTACCTCTTGAGTGTCTAGGAAAAGAAGGAAATATTTTTATTTGTTATTTTTGAAATGAGAAAGGAAAGTTTTGAACCACACTGAAAAAGATGGAGGCATCGACCGATCTTAGTCCTAACCCCTTCTATCTACCCTCCCTCACGAGGGGCAGAGTCATGTTTGGACCTGACATAACTTAATCCTAAAGGTCTAGAAGGAAATATATTGGATTGCCTCAAGATTATCTCCTATGTGAATCGAATCTGAATGCACTTGGGGGAGGGGAGAGTTTGATCCACTTTTTCACTGTGGTGCCACCCCATGCGTGAAAGGAAATATATTTGACATACACCTTCTTATGGGTTGTTACCTCTTGAACAATTCTAGTTATTGTTGGATGACAAAGCATATAGTTTCAACATATCCTTCATATCTGTTTGCTGACAAATTAGCTTCATTTTTTTTAACTCTTTTACAAATAGACTTGTTTTTGTCGAACTAATTCTTGATCAATTGCTTCAATTGAACCAAAATTCCACCCCAAAACACCCAATCGTGGTATTACAAATTTGCCAACTTGCCACTATGGAAATAGCTTTTCTAGTTTAGTATAAGCTTTTCTCCAATTTACAGGTTATAGCTTTTGTAGTCTAGTTTACAAATTTGCCAACTTGCCACTCTGGCTTTGCTCCCTCTTTTTCCTTTTTTTAATTCTTCAGATGTCTTTGATTTGATGTAAGATTCCATGCCAACCTCCTGAAACCAAAAAATACAAGCTTTTCCCAGCTCGGAGGTAATATTCCTCCAGCTTTTTATGATCCCAAAGGACAAAATCCAACCCTACACCTCAAACAACCCAACAAAGCCAAAATTCAAGTTGGAAGGAGGACTTCACTTTCGCCCCTATTTTCTCATATGCCAGGCAACCATTTTCCATGTCTGGACTTACTAAGCATGGGAAAACAATTGATTTTCCATCCCCAAGCCTCCTTCCCCATGAACCAAACGGGACCTAAAAGCTTCCAAAATCATATAGTTGTCCAAAGTAAAATACTTCCCCCCTTACCATGTAACTATGAGCTTTTACAGTCATACCAATAGCAGTGTGACATGTGTGCATAAGTTTTTCTTTTTGTATTTTTTACGAATTATTTTTGCATATGTATCGAACTTCACAGGAAGGAGTAATATCTCCTTACAGGGAAGGAGGCAAGCATCTTTGTCCGAATGTACTTCCACCACAAAGAACCTCAAAATCTCCCATGCTTTTGCCTTCATCCCCAATGCCTCCAACCCAAAAGAAACATTTTCATTACATTTTGATAATAACATAATATAGCACATAAGAAAATGCAAGAAAGAACCAATGTGACCTTTTCAAGTAGAAGTTCATATTATTTATGAAAATAAACTGTCAAATAAAAATGAAAAACAAAAACTACACAAACAAATGTAACAGATAGATAAATTTGACAACCCAATAAGGGAATTAAATTTTGTGCGCCATCCAATCAAGTGGGCTTCAATTTCATGTTTGATCCACAGCTCCCTTCAAAAGCAAGCATCCAGCAGGCAGCAACAGCACAGAGCAGCCAAACTGCAGCATTTCATGCAATTGAAAAAACAAATCTGACAACGCCTCTTAAAAATCGAACAATTGTTGTCGTTTGTACGACCTTAAACACATCGACAAGAGAGGAAGACAAATCAAAATTAAATAAATTCCCCCCCGGCTCCGGTGGCATGAAAAGGGTAATTTTGGGAATAAAAAAATCCTGGCTACAGGCCAAGACTATTCATGTGAACCTATCTTTCTAGGGAAACGTGCAAAACATGTTTGACTGTTAAGTCTGAACGACCGAGTTGACTCGCGCCAAACTCAGCTAGACCAACTCAGATAAACCTAGATCTGAGTCAACACCCAACTCAGTTTCACAAATTTTACAGAAATAAGCAGATTAGGCGGAATAGTTAGGGCAATGAGCCCGTCCCTTTTCATTCAAATTCAATTATCATTTGTATTCAAAAAAGGTAGAAAGAGAGGACGGAATTACATACCAGCCCTCCAAGCAGCCAGTGCTACCGCTTTGTTGTTGAGGGGGAGGCTGGGCATACTGAGGGGCATAGGGAGGAGGGTACTGTTGGGGGTAGCCCTGAGGTGGAGGGTATCCCTGTTGAGGATATCCCTGAGGGGGATATCCAGGTGGTGGATAAGCATCCTTGGGATATCCTTCCGGTGGATAACCTATTCCATTACAATTTAAAACCACAAAAGTGAATTAAAACCCAAAATCAGAACAAAACTCATATTAAATTCTTCATGCTTTTACATAGATCTGAACAAAATCAAGAAAAACAAAAATTATTAGGAAAAGAAGATGTGACTTGCTTGCTTACCTTGAGGTGGAGGAACACCAACAGGAGGCTGTTGCTGGTTGTAATAGCTCATTCTTGGTGGTGTTCTTGATGGATTGCTGTAGCAAATTAAGCCCAGAAACTCAGAAAAGATCTGATCCTTTTTCTTTCTTTTTTTCTTGTGCTTGTTGTGGAGGAGTTGAGAGAAGTTATGGAAGAGTTGAGAGAAGTTATTAATGGGTGGAGAGTCAGAGAGAGACAGGCTGGATGTGGGAGCAGGGGATTCGTTTTAAGTACGTTGTTTGGTCTTTTTTCTAATGAAATAAAATAAGGATAAGAAGGCAGCAAAGGTTGAATGCGACGTCGGAGTTGTTTTTATTTTTGTTTTTTGTTTTTTGTTTGGGCATGGAACAAAGAGAGGTTTGTTACTACCAATATTCAAATTCAAGGAAGGTTTGTTTAAACTAACCTGCACTAAGTAACTTGCCGCCTTCTTTTATTTATTATTATTAGTTTAATACAAATAATAGACTTAACTACGATAAATTATAGAATACCAAGGTTTTTTCACACACACTGGTATGCAAGTAAAGCCATTTTTCATTGGACTGGACCTTGTTAGCGCATGTTTTTTATCTTATTAAAAAAAGAAATAAAAGTAATTTATTTTTACAGTGAATGTGAAAATTAAATTAGGTGTAAATTTGATAATATATTAACAGTCACAAATTGAAAAGGGTTTAAATAAATCATTATTTGACACGAATTGAAGTTCGTGTAGATAGACAATTATTTGACATGGGTTCACACAAACAATAAATAAATCTGTTTAATTTCAAATTCAATAACTCGATTTTGATAAACTAAACATGTTCAATTAGTGCGGTATAAAGTAACCAGTTAATTTTTCCAATTTAAAGTATGCACTATATGAGTCACTGACTCATAGTGTTAATTTTTTAAAAAAAATTTAGCATCATTTTATAAATAAATTTGAATTATTAGAAATAAGAGAACTTCTTTTAAGTTCTTTGTTCACAACATAAGATGGGTTAATTCATCATCGAATTAAGTAATCTTTAGAGTCATTTACATAAGTTTGAACCAAAAAGAGTCATTTAACATAAGTATCGCCCGACTACTTCTTATTTTTCATCACGGGAAATATTCCGTTAAGTATTTTATATTAAGAATTAGTTAAGAATTTCAACACCAATCCTCACTGGAGAAATAGCGTAAAACTTAGAAAACATCAACATCCTCCTGCTATATAGGCTACTGCTAAAGTGGCAATTTCATGCATGCTACATTTGCACTTCGCAAGTTGTAATTTGGGTATGTGGTGTCGAGTTGAGGAAGTCCTTCTCAATCTTGACTTGGGACGAAAGGAAATAATTGGTGCCATTCAGTTTGATACCGACAGGACCAGTGAAAGATTCATGTTTAATATTCGCAATTAAAACGATGATAGGTATTTAAGGTAGGGGTAATAAGAGATAAGATCCAAGCCTAAGATATTTATTCTGATACCATGTGAAACAATCAATTTGAGTAATTTCTTATACGTGTTTTTCTCAATTTCTGATACCGTGTTTTCTCTTCATGCAAGAAAATATATAAGATTACATTGTCGTACTAATAAAAAAAAGTAATTTAAACCCTAATTACACCCGATAAGTCGACTATGAGTAACAAATCTCCTAATTAATATTTACAATTCATAGCACTCCATTCTTCGCTATCATCATATGTTTTTGTGTGAGGCTATAAGGTAGGGAAACTTTTGTATGGCATCCGCTCAAATAAGACTTCAATCATATTCCGCCCCATAAGCAATCCAACATACAGCAACAGCAGAGTGCAGCCATACTGCACCATTCATCAAATTGAAACCAAATTAATTAGAGAATGCACTAACTTAATAATCAAGATCACTTCGTAAAGGACTGATTAGTATAGTGGTTTGGAGCAATTGTTCCCCCATGTAAGGTTTTGAGTTCGAGTCCTAACATCCTTGTAGTGTGTGTGAGTTTAGTATATTATCACCCATCTCAATAAGAAATGTCGTAAAAAAAAATTAAAGACCACTTCATACGTTTCCTTAATAGAAATCAAAATTTCCTAATTAAAAAAATAAGATCACTACATAAAAGCCAAATGGCCAAAGCACGAACTCCATATCCCCTTTGGCTTCCCTGTAAAAACAAAAACCATTATATTTATTAAAAAACTCATTTGTATATTGCATCAAATGAAAACGTACGGCATCTCACACCCCAATTTAAAAGCCAATGTCACAAATTGAAATGGTCAATCATTCTTAGCTTATCATATGACATAAAAGAATGACATTTTGACAAACATGCTACCATAAGTCTCAACCAAAAACAACAGTCTTAGCTTAGTTTCTCCATTTTTTTTGGAGAAGCTTTTTTCATGCCAAATGACAACATCCCCAAGTCTCCACAAAAAAACACCAAGCTATCAAACCTAAAAATTGATTTTATTTTTTTTTCCTAATTGTTTTTATGCGATAGCTCAAAATTGAATTGACTCGTACCAATTTTTTTTTTTTATATAAATATTTTATTTTTAAAAACCAAACTTAAAGCATCCTAATCCTAAATATAATATGGGTCAAGAGCCTATGAGCTTGCATAAATCAGGAAGTGAGGGAGGAGAAGAGTTAAGATTTTAGGACATAATGTAAATGCACATAGAGAAAGAAAGAAAATAAGAAAGGGCATAACGTACCAGCCATTTAGACAACCCATGCTACTGGTACTAGGATTTGGTTGATGATGGGGAGGCGGTGGATGGTAATGTGGGGGATATCCAGGAGGAGGAAATCCATGGGGAGGATATCCGGGAGGAGGATAGCCCGGGGGAGGATAGCCTTGGGGAGGATAAGGATAACCTTGAGGAGGATATCCAGGAGGTGGAGAACCTTGAGGAGGATAGCCCGGAGGAGGATACCCACGATGTGGAGAATGTCCTTGTCCTTGTCCTTGTGGGGAATACACGTCCCTCGATTGTTCTTTTCCTTGTGCTTGTGGGGGATAAAAGTCACTTGATTGTTCTTGTCCTTGTCCTTGGAGGGGATAAATGCCCCTCGATTGTTCTTGTCCTTGTGCTTGTGGGGAATAAATGTCCTTCGATTGCTCTTGTCCTTGTCCTTGTCCTCGTGTGGGATAAACATTGCTTGATTGTTCTTGTGGGGGATAAATGTCGCTTGATTTTTCTTGCGGGGGATAAACATCGCGTGATTGTTCTTGTCCTTGTCCTGGTGGGGGATAAACGTCCCATGAATTTCCTTGTGGGGGATATGCAGGTGGCAGATGAGCGTCTTTGGAATGTCCTTCAGGTGGTGGCGGCGGCGGATAAATGTTGTTGGGATATCCGTCATTTGGTGGTGGATAACCTAATTCATTATTTACAAAAACCAAATTAAACCATACCCTATATATATATGATTTGAAAATTCCAAGATTATATATCCAACAAATATATTCATACAAATGCAAGAGAAACCATAAGGGACAAACAAGGAAAGAGGTTAAAAAAAAACATAATTAACCTTGAGGAGGCTGCTGCCGAGGAGGAACATCATTGGGAGGATGCTGGTGGTGGCTGTGATCACTCATTCTTGGCGTTCTTGAATGATTGCTAAGTCAAAAATATGTTTATTCTGTCTTGGTTACAATGCAAAAAGCTAGGATCTACTTTTTGTATTTATTAGGGCAAGGAACCAAGGGAGGTTTGTCTCCACCAGTATCCAAAATCTAGGGAGGTTTGTTGATTTAAACTGGTCTGCAGTAAATAGCGGCTAACAAACTATCTGTTTTTCATTTGACACATCGGATTTTCTTTAGTGAGAAAGATGTGTTTTTTTTTCTTTTTCTTCGGAACAAAAGAGGAGGAAAACTTCAAACTGTTCTGTGTGGAGTAACTGCTAACCACCACCGGAAAAAGTGTTGCATTTGAATTAGTAATTCATAACATGTGTAAAATTTGGAAAATGGTCTACGTTGTTATTCGAGAATATAATTTTTTTTAATCAATAAAGAATATGGAGATTCGAACTTGAGACATATTTCATCGTTGGAAAAAAGTATCATTTGATTAAGAACTGGTAAGAAATGCATTTATCACTTCAAATTTTCCCACCACACCACACACACGAAGAGTCTATGAGGTAATTTCAAAAGTGATTTCTGGAGTGCCAAAATTATCACCTTAAGGAATGCTTGAATAACTACCGCCACTCAACAACATAATTAAAATGTTCTACCTTGAAGAAAAGATTGGAAATATCAAATTATACCATCACAAAAGCTACAAATAGCGTCAAAACTTGTAGTTTCAATAGTTGAAAGCATTTATTCTTACTTTCCCGTTCCATAGGGGTTCTATGTTCCAAATAAAAGTTACTCCGTAGCACAACAAAATTGAAATTTTGTAAGTTACCAATGCCTAAGTAAAACGAACAATAAAAAACTTTTGGAAATTTCATTGAGTCACTTGATCTAGCCTTATAAGAATAACCATTGCAAAGTCCTAAATCAATCTCGATCGAAACAAGTTGACACATTCAACGTAGCCATATGCTTCAATCAGCGATTGAATCCGTCTTCTTTTCCCTCTTAATTTTTTCTCACACAGGCACATACAGACGTGGACACAGCTTGTAGCATGCAAGAATAATTAAACATAATATGATTTTCTATTTTGAGAAACTTTTATTCATAGTTTAAGAATCAGTTGACAAGTTTTCAAATAATTTGATTGAGAATAAGTCTTCCAAATTTTTTTTGAGACACATTTAGCGATAGATTTAAAAAAAGAGCTAAATATAGCATCATGATACATGTTTCAAAGTCGGAAAAGAAGTATCACTAGACTAAGAGATTTTTACTTTCATACCTAATTATTTAAGAATAAATTGTTATAAGAGAAAGATTAACTTGATTTAAAATAGATTTTTTATATTTCAAAAAGAGAGAGAGAGAGAGAGAGAGAGAGAGAAAATAATAGATTAACTAGAATAAAGAGACTATTCTCATTTTCTGAACAAATCAACACGGTTTCTTTGTTCGAAAGGAAAAGGAATATCCTTTTGCATTGGTCATTCAATCATTTTCAGAGCTTTTATTTTATTTTTCACAATTGTTTTATTTTATTTTCTACATACTTAAGTATTAGGTGTGTTGGTCACCAAAAAGAAAAAGAAAAAAAAAAATATATATATATATATATATATATTATGTGTGCTTAATCCTCAGCTAAGGCCGCAAGAAAAATGATCAACTGTTGAAGCTGGGTTGCTGATTGAAACTTTGGGTGTATTTAGAAACTCCCTATGCACACCCACATACAACTTGAAGAATTGATAAATCAAGACCATGGACTACTAGGTAATTCAAGCCCCACTGACGAGGCTCATGAAGCTACAAATTATACTTTTTATTCAAATTTGATACGTAGAATTGAATTGGATTGAATTTTTTATTAAATTTAAAGTAAATTTACGCTCCAAAATATTATTCTGTTCGGAGTAAAAACATTCACAAACAATTGGAAAATGAGAGGAAATATTGTGGGTCGACCTATTTAGTGTGAGTTGAAAAAAGAGTTAAAAAATATATATCATCAGCCTTCATACCTAATTACTTAATAATGAATTGTTTTAATAGTTTTATCATCTACTTGGTTTTGAAAAAGAAAAGAAGACTAAATGAGAGGTTGAAGCCTTGAAGGTAAGAAAGGATGGGTACTCATATCATTTTCTGAACAAATCAACTCGGTTTCTTGGCTTGAAAGCCAAAGAAGTATCTTTTTGCATTGGACAGTCAATCATTTTCAGATTTTTTAAATTAATTTTTCCTTTTGTGTGTGTGGTGTGGGTTATTTCTAAGCAATTTTTCTTTGTGCACTTCTATTTGCACAAGCCCACAAAAAAAAATATATATACATCACATTGTGCTTCTTGTCTGGGCCTAAGCATGGGTGTACTGATTTAAACTTTGAGTGTATTTAGATGCTCACTAAAACAAAACTTCCACTCAAAACCTAATTTATATATATTTTTTCCTTCCATCCACATCAAGTATGAAAGTAACTTTCTCGACATGATATAACCCAGTGAAAAAAAGCCATTGATTTGCAGACTAGTGGTCTTATGTTCGAATCTCTATGGCACTGTGTGTGTGAGAAGCTCTATTCCTCCTTGTAGTTAGACTACCACTTGTGTTTTAAAAAAAAGTATGAAAGTAAGTTTAGCTATGTGTCTATATATCATGCACTTGGCAAAATCCAATGACTTTATGACTAGATTAAATTAAAGTCCTAACCCAAATTGCCAATATCAAAGCTTGTGATACTAAACAAAGACAAATGTGGCATTTCTTGGTACCCGAAGAATGTTCTGAGCTTCTTCTTTAAGAGGGTTGGTAATTAACTTGGATTATTGTTCACCAAACATAAACCCAACTTTGGGAAAAGGAAGAGCATTAGGGTTGGTGCACCTTCTTGTTTGACTGTAGTTCTTTACTTGCTCTCCATCCATCCATCCATACACAAAAATCTAACCAATGAGAATTGAGAAATTCCAAGAGTAGAACAAGTTTTGGACAAAATAAACAAACATTTGCAGGTTTGAAAAAAGGGTTAAGCCACTTTTGCAGTCCTCACAGAAAGAGTACTGCCCCTTTTTTTCAGTCCTTAAATGGGGACGGTTTCTTTGGCAAGCCAACCACCATTTTTTATCTCATCAACTCGATAATGTCTCAAAAATATTTATATATGCACAAAATAATACCCAAAATTGGCAAAAATCAATGTGTTCCTTGTGTAAAATTTCTTGGTTATTGACTGTGTTGGGTGACTTGGGTGAACAAAATAATACCAAAAAAATTGACTAAATTTCAAAAAAATGGCAAAAAACCAAAAGTTAATGGCTAATGACTCTGTTTATGAGAAAATTAAGAACTGGTTAATTACTGGATTATACAAGAGGAACATGGTTTTTTTTTTTTTTTGGTGGTAAAAGTCCAATATTCTTTTTGACCTGATCAGAGGATATGATAGGCTGCTGCTGCTGCAAAGTCTGCAACCTGCAGCTCGTCTGTCACTGAGATATGGTTTTGGTTTTGCTCTGTAGGGCTCTTAGTCTCAGCTGCCAAAACCACATAAAATTAGAAAAAATTCAAGTTCTTGCTCTTGAAGCAAAAACTAGTACAACTTCTGTAATTCAGGCTTGTTATGTCCACAACAGAAAAATTAATCATGAGAATCTTGAAAATATTTTCTGGAAAATCAAATATCCTTTTAATAATATTACATAGTAGGGGCATTATAGGAGTACAACATACGAGGTTCAATTCAAATGTTCGTGGAACAAAAAAAGCACTTGGTTTTATCAAAAAACGTGTGAGGCTTAGTTATGTTGTGTCAATTTTGCTCTTTACCAAAAAATAATGCTACATGCATGTATTTCATAGATATGATAACAGTTGTCTCTGTAAATTGTAATTTTGTGCACACATACAAAGTTGCAAGAGTTTTGATGTTGGCTCGAGTCTCTATTATCCTTTCTTTTATACAAGAAAATTTTGAGAGAGGTTAATCGAACATAAGACTTCAGATGCACAAATAATCATTCTTAAATCCTTGAATTATAAGATAATTGGACAACATGAGTGTCTAAATATTATAAATATATATTTTGGACAAGGAAATGCTTAAAAAATGAGTGCTAATATTTATTTTACACCACATTTACTTACCACAACTTTAATAAAGGTGCCACTTATATTGATGTTGATAGGATAAATATGAGTCAAATCCATGTTTTTAGAGAGGTACAAAGTAATTTTAGAGTAAAACCTGATAGAAGACATTGTTGAATTGAAAGAAATGTAATTGGTGATAAATTTAATTTTTGATGGAATTAAGTCATAACGCATCTGCCTAATCCCGCACTCTCTCCGGTTAGTGAATATAAAAGACTCACATCGACGAAATCGTACCCCTTCAACCCCTCAACTCATGTCACACTTTTAGACAAGAGAGACAACACACCCCACCGCAGAGTAACATTACATACAGAAGTTGAAGAAAGCATAGAGACTCTGCGTCTGAGAGCGTGAGCTCCATTAGCCTTTTGCTTTCTCTCCAACAATGGCTGGAGGAGGTGGAGCACAAAAGGTGGATGAGTTCCAACCACACCCTATCAAGGACCAACTTCCCGGCGTCGACTTCTGTGTCACATCTTCTCCTCCATGGCGTAGCTCTCTCTCTCTCTCTCTCTCTCTCTCTCTCTCTCTAATACACGCACACACAGAGCATTACCCTGTTTCCATTACATTACCTTACATGGATTAATAGGATAAAGTTTCCGTTTTTGTTTCTGGGTCAAAAATCAGTGTGTAAATATATGTATCATTTTGGTTATGGTACTTGTAAATATTCTCGGTTTCTGGGTAATGTCAGTTTTGTTTGGTTACCAAGAAAAAAAGGGATTGTAAGAAAAGAAAATGGTTTGCAAAGACTAGTCTCTGAGGATATTGATAAAGTTGAAACCTCTGCTAACATGGTACTTTTCTCTCATCTCTAAATAGTGAATACAGAAATCCCATCAACTTTCTCGTCTCTTTGTGTTTTGGTGTTTTATCTTGAGTCCTTAAATTTTGTGATTCTACCTCTTCCAAGTTCCACCCCTCTCTCTCTTTCTCGTTTTCCTGCATCTTCCTGCAAACATATCAGAGCATTCCATTTGGAAATGTTCTGTTCCTTTTTTAAGACTCCCATGTATTTTATATTGTGTTTTCTGTTTTCTCTTACTCCCTAAGTTTTGTTTGGCTACCAAGAAAAAGGGATTGTAAGAAAAGAAAATGGTTTCCAAAGACAAATCTTTGTGAGAAAAGAAAATCAAAGGAAGTTCGGAATTGGATAAAGTCTAATCCTTTACTAATACAATACTTTTTCTCATCTCCGAATGGTAAATACACAATAATCCAATGAATTTTCTCTTCGCTTTGTGTTTCAGTGTTTTCTCTTGAGTCTTTTACGTTTCATGATTCTACCTCTTTCAAGTATCACCCCTCTCTGCCTTTCTTGTTTTTCTGCATTTTCCGGCAAACCAATCAGAGCATTAAAGTAATTCCATTTTGGCCTACGTTCTATTCCTTTGATTAGGCTCCCCTGTATGTTAACACTTGTTTTCTGTTTTCTCTCTCTAAAATTTTATTCTCTTCCCTCTAAAAGTATTATATCTTGTTATACTATTTACTAAAATTTGTTTGATTGGTTGCAGCTGAAGCCATACTTTTGGGATTTCAGCATTTCTTGGTAATGCTTGGGACCACTGTGATCATTCCAACCATACTCGTCCCTCTAATGGGTGGTGGCGATGTAAGACCTCTTTCAAAAGAAAAATCTTACCTTTTTGTTTCCCATTTGTGATTCATGCTTGCATGGTCTTTCTAACAGTAATTGCTCTACCTTTATGTTAATAGGTGGAGAAGGCTGAGGTGATAGAAACTTTGCTCTTTGTTGCGGGTATTAACACACTCTTGCAGACTGTGTTTGGGACTAGGCTTCCTGTTGTGATAGGGGGTTCTTATGCCTTCATCATCCCTGCTGTCTCCATTGCTTTATCCAGGAGGTTCAGTGTATATATAGACCCCCACCAGGTTTGTCTGATCCAATTTGTCATTTTCCTTTCTCCTATTTTCAGCACTCTATTGGACTCTAGGGCAGAATTTATGGATGGTAAGGAAAGGGTTTACATGGAAAGGATTACCATGTACTCTTTCTTTCTTTCATGTTTGATGACTTATAAAGGGAGCCTGATGGATTTGATATCCTGTATTTTTTAGTTCATTTGTACTTATGGTCTTTCTTATGGGTTGTGAATGCTTTGTTAGAGGTTTAAACAAACCATGAGAGCAATACAAGGAGCAGTCATAGTTGCATCTTTCTTCCAGATGATTCTTGGCTTTCTGGGGTTTGTGAGAATTTTTGGGAGGTAGGTTTGTGACACTAAAGCTATTAGAATCTGATGATGTGCTTATTAGTTATTACTGTGTGTAAGAAATAACTTGATTATTGATGTGGCTTGATGCAGGTTTCTTAGCCCTCTCTCTGCAGTTCCTCTTGTGACGCTTACTGGACTTGGGTTCTTTGTATTTGGTTTCCCTCAGGTAACCATGCTGAACCCTTCATTGCCCTATTGCTCGTTGCAAATGATTGGTATATATGAAACTGCTTCTATTTTCCCTCATGCACACCATGAGTTCTGATTCATGTTAAGTCAACAAATCTGATATGTTGGGGTAAAAATTAACATGGATTATATTCCAAAGGATTGTGCCTATGTGAAAGCCTGGTGTAAGCCACCAAATTGACAGGGCCCATCGGAGGTATGAGTCAGTTAGTGTTCCTTGAACTTGCATAGGAATAAAGAAATGTTCTGAAACATTGTTATACATTAATAATAAATGAGCTCTGGTTGATTTTTATTTAGATATCACTGTAGGTGGTTGAGAATAGTTTTGCAAAACTTTTAAACTTTTAATCTCAAAGACTCTTTTTAGTTTCTCTTTCAACTACATGGAGGTATTGCTTTGTTTGGATCATCACATCCTTTCTTCCTGCTTGATGGTTGCAGCTGGCAAACTGTGTTGAAGTTGGACTACCAGCATTGATTATACTGGTTTTTCTGTCGCAGGTAGGCAGAATCCTCAACTATCATTTTCTTGCAGTCATCTTCAATTTAATTATCAATTTCTCAAGTTATATTGTTTTATAGAATGTAAATCCTGCATATCTACTCTGATTAATTCTCTTCTAATATTTAACCTTTGTTACTGCAGTACACGATGAAGTTAAAACTGCCTATATTTCACCGATTTGCAGTACTATTTTCTGTTGCAATTGTATGGGTATATGCAGAAATTTTGACTGCAGCTGGTGCATACGATAAAAGATCTCCTATAACTCAAAGAAGTTGCCGCACTGATCGTTCTGGGCTTGTTAGCTCTGCTCGTTGGTAAGCTTAAAGTTCTAACTTAAAGTCCTGTTTTGAGTAATCGTAGGATCTTATTACTTTTTCTGTTTGGGAATAAAAGCAAAAACTGAAGTCTGATTATCATAGGTCATTTACTCAGGCTCCATAAACAATTCCCCCCACTCCTATTTAGTTTCATGTTCCAGAAGTTTAGTCCTGCATTGTCAAAACTCTTGTATCATTGTAACACAGTTATATAAATATTTTTCTTAATTTAGAGAGATGAACAATAGTATGACATTGAATAATGTTTCTTTTTTTCACCATATGTAGGATAAGGGTTCCCTATCCATTTCAATGGGGGCGTCCTGATTTTAATGCTGGGGATGCTTTTTCAATGATGGCTGCAGCTTTTGTTGCCATTGTTGAGGTAAACACTTATGAAGTTCATTCTTGTTTTCTTTATTGAATTTCCTATTCTACTTTTGATACATCAAGATTACAATTATGCATACAGATGTTCATTTTACATAGTATATATACATAAAGTAGACCAGACATCTTTGTTAAGATGTCTTTAGGAAACTTTTGTTGGTATGCCTTCACATATGGTTTTCTTGACATTGTAACAAAGAATAAAATATAAATTAAATGTACTTGTGATTTGTAAGGATGCATTTTGTAATTTTCTCATCTTATGCTAATGCTATCTTTTTATTTGAAATATGATTCTCTATGAAAGGTTTGCAAAATGAATACACAGTACTTTCATTTGCCCTGACATATCCCTTCTCCCTTTCATTTGGGGCAGTCAACCGGTACGTTTATTGCGGCATCAAGATATGGGAGTGCCACCCCTCTACCACCTTCTGTTCTCGGCAGAGGTATTGGCTGGCTGGTAGGAAGTGGTCCTATGAATTGTCATGTTAATCACAACTTTATAGTAAGATTGTAGACACTTTGTAATTGTTAGTTCTGCGACACTTATTTGGTCTTGTAAAAATTTCAGGGCATAAACACTTTTCTGGATGGCATATTTGGCACATTAACTGGCTCCACAGCATCAGTGTAAATATTTAACTTATGAAGTTATGACATCCTTTGTTGTGGAATTCTGGGATAAGGACAAATGCTTCTCTGGCTCAAATATTGCTAGAATGTCACATTACCTTTACCAATTTTTTTTTATCACTGGGCATATAAAAAGGATGAACAAAGTGCAAAGATGTTGATTTATACGAAATCTGGAGATTGCTTTATGCGATTGTTGGATAAGATTGTCTGGATATAATCCTGTAGAACAGTACATTAGTCACAGTTCTCGATCCACATTACAAGGGCCCATAGTTTTGTGCATTGAGTGCGTGGGTGCCCCAGTTGTAGGCTTTTAGCTCACTGCATTTTCTAGTGAAAATATATCTGAAGATGAAATAATTGTTAACTGAGAGAGAAAAAGAAGAAAGAAACTATATTTGCCATATTGTGTAAACATGCGATCTAATGATCTTACCCTGTTTTTCTAGTGAAAATGCAGGTCTTTTGGGATTAACGCATATTGGAAGTCGGAGAGTGATTCAAATATCGGCAGGCTTTATGCTCTTCTTCTCTGTATTAGGTTCGGTGTTCCGTTTAGCAATCTAAATCTTGAATATTCTATATTTTTGCTGGGCTAACTGTTTATCTAATTTGGATACTAAATTTCTCAATAAGGATATAAACTAAGTGAGTGCAAGCAGGAGCTTAGCATCTTATTGACTTTGTTTACATTATGTGGCCTAAGGTGTCATTAATTATGTCATTCACAGGAAAATTTGGGGCTGTTCTTGCTTCTATACCATTACCTATTGTGGCGGCTTTGTATTGTGTCCTCTACGCCTATGTTGGTACGCATTTCATTCCTATATCATAACTATGAATATGTATTATTGACTTTTTTAAAAAAGTTTATGTGAACATACTATGAATAATTCTCAGTTTATTGTCTATGCTTGGTCACATATAACCTGTAGATTTGAAATTTTGATGATTTGTACTGTTTGGTGTGCAGCTTCTGCTGGTCTTGGTTTGCTCCAGTTCTGCAACCTAAACAGCTATAGGTCAAAGTTCATTGTTGGCTTTGCTCTCTTCATGGGTCTTTCTGTGCCCCAATACTTTAACGAATACCTCGCAACTTCTGGTCATGGTCCTGTTCACACTGGTTCTACTTGGGTGAGTAGTTGAATTGAAATTTATCTTCAAAGATTCACTGTTGTCTTACAGAAAACTCTGTGCTAACACCCGAATGCTATTTATTTACTCTTGCAGTTCAACAATATAGTGCAAGTAATTTTTTCATCCCCAGCAACAGTGGCAATTATAATTGCTTTCTTCTTGGACTCAACTGTCAGTCGCCGACACGGCTCAACTCGGAGAGATAGTGGCAGGCACTGGTGGGAAAAGTTCAGGAATTTTGGCTCAGATACTAGGAGTGAAGAGTTCTACTCATTGCCATACAACCTTAATAGGCATTTCCCTTCAGTTTGATGCTAAGCATCCTTTCACTCCATCCAATACTTTTCATTAATGAACAGCTCAAATAGAGGAAACTAAGGAAGAGCGTCTTGTGTTTTGTTGTCAAGTTGACAGAAGGGAAAAAAAAAGGGATATGTATAGGAGCAATTTGGAATGGGAAACCATCTTGGTAATTGAATACACACTGAGCTTGTAATTATGTTCTTATAGCTGAAAACTTGGTATTACATTTGTAATGGAGCTTGGAAACCCTCTAATTACTGATTTTTCAAGAATTTGATATGTTGTGAAGAGAACAACTTTATATTGGAATTGTTGCTGGCATTCTGTCACAAACAAAAGACTAGTTCACTTTTGGGGTTTGGCTTTATTCTCTGTGGTATTAAAGGATCTGTCAATCTGATGTCTTTGCCTTGTTCTGGTGTAAATGTTTATCTTATATCTTAATGGAAATGGATTTGCTTATATGGGGTTACCTTATCCTAATTCCTTAGGGTTTAAGGTACACAATACAATATGAATATTGATTATAAATAGATAAGTAGATTAACATATAAACCCCTAGGGAATTAGGATAAGGTTACCTAAATAAGCAGGCAGAAAGTATTGGTTGTGGGGTTCAGAATTGTATTTCTGCATTGGCATTACTGGAGCCACATCAAAAGTTGGGTTTGGGAATGGACTTAAAACAAAGAACTGTACCTAGGAATCAAAGTAGAATCCAGGTAACCAATTGAGAACAAAATCCAAACCCAAAGCTAGCTGGCTGTAGTACTTTGGTATCTAAAAAGAACCAGCAAAAATTACATACCAGTAAATAAATGATTTCAAATTCTATTTCAACCTAACCAAAAAAAAAAAAAAAGTCAAATTCCACACTGCTGGGGTTAAGTGGGATCCAAAGTCACAAGGCCTCTGTTGTGTCACTTCCTTGTTTTTTTTTTGTCTGCACTCTGCTCTATTGTGTTGCTGTCAAATGAAGCACAGTCCAACTTGGACATCTTCCATATCATTCACAGTGCACATTGCTTACATTGGAAGTGACAATGCTTGTGAATGTGAGTAAATCACGTAAATGAAAACTTCAACTCAACTTGTTTTTTTTTCATTCAACTATCGTCTCATTTATAATATTTGAATTAAAAATATCCTTGCATAAAGTAAAAAATCGGTGTCACTAAACCAAATGATCATGTATGTAACTAGCACCAGAACTAGGTTCGGGCCTTAACACAACTAGTATAGTATGAGATGAGTAAGAAGAGGGGTAAATCTTTCAAATTTTCATATAAACAGAGAACTCATAATTTTTTAGGTCAATGGTAGTTTTTATTTTATTTTATCAAAGAACAACTTCATTAGATGATCTTGAACAATATAAACTATGATATCAACATGACATCCAAAGAATCAAGCTCACGAGAGCAACATGACTAACACGCTAAAAAGCAAAACTAGAGCGGGATAAAAGCCGCATTAACAACTACTAGCCCACATCATTACAATTAAAGTGCACACAAAAAATGTGTCATAGGTCATATTCAAGATTGGCTACAAGAAGAATGAATTTTTTATTATTTAATTTTTATAAAACAACCCATCTCCACCCCATCCTATCATTTTGGCATTTTGATACCACAAGATATCCATATGCATAATATGACCATTCGACCATCATTTTCAAGTTACATTAAGCTGATGCAGACTCGGGGGAACAAAAAACATATAAGCTGTCATTTTAAATAACGACGGTGCACCTCTGATATTTTTGAGCCATTGTTGAAGAATTAAATATCTAACTTACCTTGCCCCAACTTTTGGTTTGTCTCCTCCACCTACCCCCCCTCCTCTCACCAATTGAGCTAAAACCCTAGAACACGTTTCAACTTTTGGAGTGACCATGATGTTTTTAGTTTTAAAATTTTGCTTAAAACAGGCAATGCTACAGCTTGATCTATTTCTGTACACATGAAATGTCTTATAATGTAAAGCTAGGGGTGAAGAGAAAGGTTAAGACTAAGATAAGTCATGGTTCCAATCTCATCCCAATGTACAAGAAAGAGATGTCTTATAATGTATGCCACATTTTATTTGATTAACTACGAAAATCTTCGCGACCCTCTCTCTAATTGCACAAGATAAGTTTTGAATATGTATAATCACCGTGTAAAATAGACACACGAAGGTTTAGACCGAAACCGTGAAAGTTTACAGCTCGTCATATGCTAGTTATTTTACCACTCAACTACCCGTGGGGGTAATAGATGTATGCAATTTTTTTTTGGGAAAAATTAAATGTATGCGACATAAAATTCAGAATGTAGTGGCCATCATGCCCAATCTGCTTTCAATGTGGCGTCAATTGAGGCTTGAAAAATAAAAAAATAAAAAAATTCTTCTGGTTGACATTTCTTAGCATGGTTTTTATTGACATGATTTTGACTAGGAGTGGGCCTATTGGGCTACTCTCTACTCGACGAACATCACGGGTGGTGGTTTCCGACTAGTGTTCAAATGGTGGTACGTTGCGCTGCTAAATCCTATTTTGCACCCAATAATTTAACTTTGTTCAAAGACATAATAAGGAACTAAAAAACAAAATTTCCTCCAGGAGGATGCCACCTATTGTACCGAACCTTGCAGCTGTCCCGTGGAAAGTTCTTTCCATTGAATGAAAAAATAACGAGAGAGAAATAAATCTATCTGTATGTCAAATCAAATCCATTTTAACGTTTTTCTATATTTTAATTTTGCACATATTAAAATTCATTAAAATCTCAATTGAATTCATCGGTTATTATAATTTAGCTTAGAACCAAGTAGAATCATGATAAGTTGCGAAAAATTCTGTTGAATTACTTCGGGTTTAATAGGTTTTCACACCCTATAATCAGCATTCAGTTCATGTAAGTTGGGTTTCGAAATTAGCACGCAATAATTTTGGATTGAATTGAATTGGATTGGATTGGTTGGTTTAATAGGTTTGGATTGAATTTTACGCACACTTAGAACATAGGGTCTACTGGTGAGTGCTGTTTATGAATTGTTTTCATCAGCATTTGTTTTGTTGGAAACACGTTTTAACCAAATGAAATGAGGAATGCTAGCGGCCTTATCTTTGTTTTCGCAATCTACTGAAATGATTATCCTATACTAGAGGTAAACATATAGAACATATGTTTTTCTCTACAATGTTGTATAATCATACCGCAAATGCAAGATGAGATAGAAGATACCGCAATGAAATAGAAGATACCAAACATTTTCATTCAAAACGCATAGCAGCAAGTGCAAACCTTTCATTCATTCTCTACTACGTCTTGTCCTCCCTTCACACCATCTCTGATACAGTGATACAGTGATACAGTGATACAGCATCATCTCTCTGTCTCTGTCTCTCTCTCTCTTCAACCAAGCAACCAACACACACAAACAAACAAACAAACAGAAGAAAACACACAAAAAGTGCAACAAAATAAAGAAAAGAAAAGAGCCAACACACACCACCACCACACAACAGTCTCACTCTGAGAGACAGCAAGCGAAACCAACAAGAACACAATGCCTCCTTATGCAACCCAGCCATGACCAAACCCACATCTCCTCTCACCCAATGTCTTCCTCTTCCTCTTCCTCCTCCTCCTCCTCCTCCTCCTCTTACGACACCTCCAACTTTGTCGTCTCATCCCATCACTCCCCACCGTCCGATGAAACCGACGACACCGCCACCATCCTTACCCGTCTGATTGACTCCGAGCCCAATCACATCCCCTCCCCAAACTACATCTCCTGCCTCCGCGACCGTTCGATCGACGTCACCGCTCGCCAGGATTCAATCAACTGGATCTTAAAAGTCCACGCCCACTATCGCTTCTCTCCCCTCACCGCCTTCCTCTCCATCAACTACTTCGACCGCTTCCTCTCCTCCCATTCTCTCCCGGTAAATCACTCTCCTCCCTTTTCCGATAAAACGTCGCATTTTCCGGGAAAATGTGCCGACGTGTCTGACTTTTTGCTTGCTTATTTATTTATTTATCGCAGCAGCAGCACAATGGGTACTGGCCGTTTCAGCTGCTGTCTGTGGCCTGCCTGTCTTTAGCGGCGAAGATGGAGGAGCCCAATGTGCCCTTCATTTTGGACCTCCAAATCTTCGAGCCCAAGTTCGTGTTCGAGCCCAGAACGGTTCAGAGAATGGAGCTACGGGTCATGACCATTCTCAACTGGAGGCTCCGATCCATTACCCCCTTCGATTTCCTCCACCACTTCATCGCCAACCTCCCCTCTTCTTCTTCCTCCTCCTCTCTCTTCTCAGCTTCCTCCGATCTAATTCTCAGCACCATACGTGGTAATACATAGAAATAAATATAACCCAGTTCTTATTTTGTATTTGTTTTTGGATTTTTGGTGTTTAAATTTCGTTTTTTTTTTTATAATTGTGTTTCAGTGATTGATTTCTTGGGTTTTTCGCCTTCCACGATTGCCGCGGCGGCGGTGCTCTGCGCCGCCAAAAAAAGCGTGGATTTTGCGGCGGCGGAAGACCGTGAAGCGGCGTCGTTGTTCCACGAAAGAGTAAACAAAGTATATAAATCCACCGCGGGGTCTTCTTAGCAAAGCTTTGACTTTTCCCGGGGCTGTTTTTTAAATAATTAATTTTTGTTTTAATTGAGGAATTCGAAGAGTTTAGAAGGCATAGAAAGCTGTGTTGAGAAAAAAGACTGACAAATCCGCGCGGTAATAAAAATTTGTTTTTTTGTTTTGTTTTGCTTTTTTATTGGGGACAGGAGAGGGCGAGAAGCTGTCACCAACTCATGGAGGAGTATCTGATCGACACGTGTCCCTCGTCCCGCCATAAAGAGCCCGTCTTTCGAACGGCGTCTTCATCCCCAGCCAGCCCAGTCGGTGTGCTCGACGCGGCTGCCTGTGGAAGTTGCGACACTAGGTCAGAAAATCCCGGCTCCACCGATCAAGCCGAGCCGCCAGCAAAGCGGCTCCGACCCTCCTCTGCCGCTGATGTACAGCCGCCGTAGATAAAACAGAGACAGAGAAATTAAAGACCCACCTATTTAAATTAAATTAAATCTGTCTCTAATTTTTTGTCCTTATATTTTTTTTTGTCAACTCTCATCATGATAAGATGGACGGTTGGGATTAGAGATTATATTTAATATAATTTTTATATATTTTGAGGACGATGGGCTTTATTTTCGTAAATTAGATTAACGGGTCTAATTTAGGGTAATGATGTTTTAAATCATGTCGTGCATGTAAATTATGGATCTTCTACGAAATACGTGACGGTTATGCCACGTGGCGGGTGAGGGTTTAATTAATGTAATTGAAAATTATTAATAAAATGGAGGGTAGAATCATAATTGTGCTGGGTTAGGAAAGGAAAAGGATTTTTGAGAGTGACGTCGTGAGGGAGGTTTGGCGGGAATGACGTGGGGGGTGACAGGTGCTTGACACGTAATGTGGGGAGGAGAGGAATTGGAGGGAAAGAATCTGAGTGGAGTTGGGGATATGGGATACAGAGGGGTGAGGTGAATCGGAGCCGTCCACGTGTAAGGAGGGAAGAGTAACTGGTACGACCATATCATTATATGTGACTAGTGAGAGGCAAAGATTTGATTTGATGACTGGAGACCACAAGGGGTCACTTCAAAGCTATATTTATTTTGTGTATCAAATCATGCTCTTTTTTTATTCTTCTCTTTTTGGGGTTTTTATTTTTGGTATGTGCACTTGCATTATATATTCATTTTTCTTTGGGTAAATAAATGCATCATATTTTTGGGTCCATAAAGTTTTTCTAGTATTGAATGCGATGAACTTCGTATCTCGATTGAGGCCACAATTGAAAAACAGCTTACAAGGTTGGATCATTCATGGAATGGAAGGTGGTCTTGATTGAAGAGGGATTTCTGTCTGTCTTTGTGGGGAAAAGTTGGCACTCATTATTGTTTTTTTGAGAGTTACTAATGGTTGTGCACTTGGCTTCAACGATCGGATTCCTGAGCTTTCTCTGATGTGGTTTGAGGTTAAATTTAGGTTTAGAGAGGAAGTTATGGCTTGATTTGATTGTCAGTTCCTTCAAATTTTAGTTCAAGGGCATTTACTTTCAGAAAAATTCTACAACGCAATATTCTCATGTAACCGACTCTTCATGTGAAAAATTCTACTTTTTTCGTGTGAATTACGAGATTATTGTTTGAGATAACTCTTTAAATACGAAGAAAGATGATAGAAATTTGGTTCCATTTTTTTGTCGGTCATAAGAAATTTGGTTCCATAAAGAAAATCTTTCATATTGTCATTTCATACGATGACTCTCGCATTCAATCATTAATGCATTAAGCACATGATAAATGAAAATAGATGATATGCAGTGAAGAGATTTTTTTCCTCTCTCACATGATAATATAATCAAAATATCAATAAAAATAAAATATATTTTAGCTCGTCCATTTTCAAGTGAGTGTTTCCTTGATTACAGCCCTTGCGCAAAACCTTTGAATTATTGTGATTTTCGCCTTGATGTGGTGGGAAAATGACCTATAAACAAATGGGACAAGAAAAATTTGTGTCTCATGATTTCCAATAAAATTAGAGATTAAAAATTAGGCAATGTGGGATCCATTTCCAGGCTGTATGGAAAGGTAAAGATGGGACCCAATTTTGTTTATTATTATTATTATTATTTGTAAATACCACGAGGTGTCCTTACACTTGAAGGGTGAGATTAATACCCGCTCGGGGTTCGGTCTGTCCCTAACCACATTTAAATGAATTATATACATGTGAGTCATTTTATAGTGAGAGTATTATAAATGGCTCTTAAGTGAGGTTCTATTTACTAATCATTATTTAATTTAACAACTAATTAATTTAATCCAACAATTAAGAGATATGCCTCACCTCACCTGAGGGCCCTCACTATAGAATTCTTGGTATTATGTAATGTAATGCGGTCAAGAAGAGTTCTTGTGTGCATGTGAAATCTGGGCTTGGGACAAGAAATGGGCCCCCCCACAGAGGCCCACAAACAGAGGGCAGTTAAGGAGCTTAAGATAAAGGCCAGTCTCCAGAGAGAGAGAGAGAGAGAGAGATTATGACCCTGCAATTGTAGGACAATGGACCTTTCCAAAGTCGTCCTTAGAGAAATGGGAAGAGGCCAAAGCAAGAGACAAAAGGGCATTAACAACCTTCACGTTGTACACAAGAACCATTAATCCACCCATCCACCCACCGATACCATCCCCTGTGCTCTCTACTGATTTCTTATCTTTCTTTTATATAAGAAATCAAATGAGAGAGAGACCAAACGAGTGTTTTGCTCTGCACACCCCTGTGTGATTGGCATCTCTAGCTTTCTTCTGTCCCTTGAGGAACCCCCTCATCAATGTGTTCTTCGAGAAATTTGCAGGCTTGTTTCACCGTACACATAAATCTGTGGCTTGTTTTGGGTTTTTCTTTTTCGTTAGTAAAGAAGGAAGATTCGAATTCAGAACTTGTAACTTTTACGGCTTGTCTAGCACACACCATTTTACGGCCATTAAATTTAGGATGCTCGTGAACTTTTCAATTACAAAGTTGTAACACTTTCAATTATGCGTGTCATATATGTTCAAAGAACAGGAAGAAAACAAAACAAAAAGAAGACCTAAAATTAAGCAAATTAGAATAGTCAAAGTTCCACATCAAGGTGGAAAGTCACAAGTGCAACCGTAAAAGATATTTTCACCTTTTGTCTGAGTTTTCTAGTTGCGTTTGACAATTGACATTGGTATTGAGATTAGACGAGCCATATATTGTTACACTAAAAATAAAGTAGCAAATCCAAAATGTGTTGTGACAAAATCTTCAACTATAGATTATGTGTTTGAAATTGGGTATTGGGTCCGAACTCAAATTGCCTGAAAAGGGTGCATTATTGGTTTTACTACATTCATCATAAGATTAAGACAACATACTGTAAAAGGAAAAGGAGCCAAAAAAGGAATGGTAGTTGTTATTCTCCTTTCTCTCTTCTTTTTTTTTTTTTCTCAATTAGGTGGGATATTTGACCTTAATATCTTTGTGATTTTTTAAAATAAATAAGAAAGTGATTTATTTGTAAACATATAGGATCAACTTCAATCCAAAATGCTATCTTGAAGTTGAGTTGGAAATTAATCACTGGAAATTTCGTCAATTTAAAAGTGATAACGTGTCATGTACCACATCATTTGATAAATCTGTTGCCTCTAACATTATGATTTGACATTTTTCAGTGCGTTAAAAACATCGTCCCTTAAAAAAGGAAAAAAGAACACCGTCCCTAAATCTGAGACTCACACGGACTGAGATAGGGTTCAACATATTCAACTAATTTGACTAAAAATACCTACCAAAACAGTTGGGCCAGCTGGGCCTAATTATTTTTCGTACATATTTTCACAATAGGGATGGAGTTTTTTCTTATAATTTCTATTTTTTATTTTAAAATTTTGACAATAGTATCCTCATACTACCTATGTGACTACAAAGTCATAGCAATATAAACTTTGCATTTGCATGATTTTATAATTCAAATGAGTATGATTTTACTTATTTTTGTGATCATTCATTTAAACTTAAACTTCTCAATTCCTTTATCTTCATTCTCTTTAATGTGTACAAAAATAGTATGATTGAACTTTCAAGTTTGATGAGCAAAATAATGAGATATTGGAGGAAACTAGGAGTAAGTGCATGGAATAGAATCAATACTATTAGTGGGATAAAATTACCCAATAGCCGAGCTTCATAAAAATTGGTATGGGACTATATATTGTTTGTTCTGAATTCCCAACAATATTCTTTGAATATTAAGTAAAGCAGGTGATTGTAACCGTATTTCTTAATAATTAAGGAGATTACTTCGAAGATTATCTTTAACTCTAAGCCTAATAAAGAAGCCTATTCCTCCTACAAGGTCCGGGTCATATTCTAGTCATTATATAAAGGCGACTCTTCAACTCACAAGAGATCTTCTGAAAGGCAACACAATTCTACGACATAAATCTCACTTTTTCATACATATCTTAATACTATCGCTTATTTTGTTCATAATAACTATGAGTGTTATGAGTGTAAACATTTTGTACTTTGTTCTTCCTTTATTTAATAGTGAAAATACCCAACAATCCATGTCAGTGGATGTAACCCAGTTAAGGTGAACCACATAAATATCTCATGTTCGCACCACTTTGCAAAACCTAAGGGAGGTGTCGTATAGCAGTGTAGCTCGGAAGTCCGAGTGTCGTATCCACAGAGAGCAGTGTAAAGAAAATAACAGAGATGAAAAAGAACAAGTGTGATTGAGAGGTTGATTTATGCAAGATTTGATTTAGAGAAAATTTAATTGATTAAAACACTAAGGCATTGGGTTTCCACTTTTAACATAAGCATGCAACTCTTAATAATTTGATCCACAAAATATTTTCCTTTGTAGTTGTTCAAAATAATTAAAGCCCTTTTTAATTTCCTTTAGAAGTATTCTAAGCATAACTTGTACCATTGGCAACAAACTATCAAAAAATAATCTTCATCAAAATTCTATTAATCTTTAGTAATTCTCTTCTCTTTTAAAAGCATGAAAGTTTTTACTACACAATGGGAAAAACATGATTGAACCCATGAAATAGATTATCAAACATTCATCAATTAATTAAAAAGAAAACTACAAATTCCATTTGAACAAAAACTACAAATTCACATTAAAGCTTAAGTTTGGATCAAACTAATAAAAATTACACACTTATATTAAAAGCTTTCCCCCTAGCCTTAGCTAGGGAGTTAGTTCCCCATAAAATAAAACTAAAACAGAAATTTAGAATTAGAAGAATTGGAGGAAGGAGAGAGAGCTCAAGAGAAGATTGTGAGCTTGGTGTGGTTTGAAGGCTTGTAGAGCTTCCTATTTATAGCCTTAAATCTCAACAACTAGGGAAATATTAAAATCTAAAATTCTCATCTCATTCAATGCACAACCGTAACCCTCATCTTAATATTTCTTCTTTTCTTCAATTGTTGCTCCACTTCTACTTGCTTTTGTTATTCAATCCTTTTTTTTGGTTAAGTGTTGCACCTCTTATCATCATCCTTCATTTCATTTGCTTAACTCACAATTTTAATAGTTCATGATTCCACATCTTCAAGCCACCATCTTGTTTGTTGCTTCATCCACTCCATGCATGAATTGAATATGTCTTCCACTTGCCATCAAACCAATTGCCAATTTGCTTCCTTTATTTATTTCATAGTGTTGATGACTCCATTCTCCAAGTTCTTCATCTTTTTGTTTCATTGGTTGTTGCATCCATTTGCCTACTAGCATCCAATGATCTTCTTCAACCTTAAGATGAAATCATCATCAATTATGTAATGGGTATGTAAGCAAGTGCAAAAGTGAAAAACAAACCTAATTAACTAAAATTGTAAGAAAATCAATTACTAACAAATATATTTAGGGATAATAAATGTGATAGTTTATGTGCTCATCATCTCACTTCGCTCGATTGCATGTTCTCACTCAATCTCTATTTTCAAATTGCAATCCCTAAGCAATAGGAACTCATTCTGGAGGACAACATGCTTGATCATGCGAGGTTGGTATGGAAGGATTCCTAGGTCAATCATGAGATGTCATCCTGCTGTTGAACCAAATTTAGGCATCAACATAGAATGCCTTGAAAAAGACCAGCTTATTCATTAAATTCATAATCTATGTCAATTAAACAAGTTGAATAAAATTAAGAAATAAAATACATTGAGCCCAATTTCAAATTTTGAAATATGAAAAAGAAATTTCTTAACAACAAACACTTTTCTCTTTATACTTTCTCAATGATTTAATAAAGGTTGAAGTTATTTAACATGTATGGTGATTGATGATTCTTTTAGTTTTGAATTTCATGTTTTGTTTTTTGGGAAATTAATCTTGAATTTACAAATGCCTAGTAAAGATATGCAGTTTTGAAAAATTCTTTGGTTTATATGGGTAAGTAAATATGTATTATTGTTCTAGAATTTGAGTAAATTTTGTTTATTCCTATCTTGTTGTGTACAATGGGCCTGTTTGGTGGTGAATTGGATCTAGAATCCTAATCCAGTGTTTGGAGGCCTAATGTGATTACATATTGTTTGTTTTTTTTGTTTTTTTGTCTATTTAAATGTAACAATATTAAATTTGAGTTCATAAAATACCATTACAGTAAAAATAAATCGAATGAATGTACATAGAAGATTGAGGGCCACATTTTTATGGTTCGCCTAGAGCCTTTACAACCTTAGGACCGCCACTTCCTCCCACGGCTCATATTCATAACACATTCAATCAATAACCAATGGCCTTTGCGCTATGTGTCAAAAGGGTTTCAAGCAATAAAAGCTACATACATTTTTTACATAAATGATCTTCATATCAGAAGTATGTGTAACATGGGCATGCTATTGTAGAACTTGTTAGAACACAACACTAGTATGACACAGGGAGATCGGCATGATCTTAGAATTCAAATTGATGAGTCTATAACTGAAAAGTTTTGCAGAGTACAAAGGCAAAAAGATTATAAAAAAACAAAATCTTGACTTCACCGAGGAAAAAGCAGGCCAAAGCAAATGCAAAGAAAAATATTGTGACTAAGATCAAGAAAATGGCTCTCTAAGATATTGCAGCGGGGGAGGAGTTTGAGCCGACGGCATGAATCTTAATCTTGATAGATGTATGATCATGGAAATTCATATTTACCGAATATGTTAGTTTCTTAAGCACGCCCCTAAGATTCTTGTGCCTTCAGCTCAGCCTTCTCCTCCGCCTTCAACTCTATGTTGGTTAGTCCTTTTCTTCCGTTGCGATATATGTTTCTTTGCATTTGCCTTGGCCTTCTTTCACTTCTGTGAGTTACATAAATAACAAATAAAATTGCATATTTGGGTTAGGCTAGTTCGTCAGGGTAGTGATTTTATCCCTTTGCATTCAAGTTCGAATTTCTGTCCGTGTAAATTAGGTTAATTTAGAGTAGATTATCGCTTGTATAAAAAAACAAAATCGGAACCTAGGTGTCTTTGGGAAAACCGTTCCATATATATAATTTATTACAATAACAACAACATTTATAAAGCATATACTTCTTACACACATGTCCCCATTAGGGTTTTGGAGTTTTAGAAAAGTTGATAGCTTCTTTCTCCATGGTAGGACTAATCTTATAAAGATGCTGCAAATAATCACCCACAACCACCTTCTTATACTCCTCATCACTCGAGGAACAATCCCTGATGGGCTCAATCTCAGTTTGGGGAGATGGATTATAGAACAAAGCCACTGAAAACCGATCTATGTCCATTTGGGTCACAACCCTATGCCATGGGCTCTTCAACCTCCCATTGCTCATGATCTCTAGCAAATCTCCCACATTCACCAGCAATGCCTCTGGTGGCCAAGTCACACTGACCCATTTCATGTCTTTCAACACTTGGAGGCCTCCGGCAGCCCCCGGGTCGAATTGCATGAGGAGGGTGAGGGCGCTGGCATCAGAATGTGGAGTTAGACCAAGGGCAAGGTCTGGTCTAGGACATGGTGGGTAGTAGTTGACTCTTACATTGATCTCACTTTCGTTGGGGTCAAAGTTTTGGAGGAATGCATGTCTTTCTAGCAACAAGGCTTCGGCTAGGGCATCCAATAAGTCATTCAAGATGGATCTTGCTTCTGCAACGTATTGCTCTATAGCATGCCTGCTTAACAATGTGACAAAATTGAGTTGATCTGAGGCACTCTGTGAGTTGATCAAGAATGTGTTCTAAATACAAAGTTGGGCTCAATATCCACACAAAAAAAAAATTTCAATTGGGCTACTTTTTATGGCCGTCTGGTTGGGCATACTAATTTCTAATTTTTGAATGTGTTCAGTTCAACATTTATAAATTATAAGTTCATCAAACGAAATTAGCCTATTTATTTGAAATAGTCCAACATAGACCGAGGGAATAAAACGACGCCTGAATCCAAAGAGAAATGACTAGATGCAAGATTATTTCATTATGATCAAATCAAACGGTGGACCTTGAGAAGATGGATATAAGAAAAATATAGGAACGTCAAAATGTATGCTTTGCATTTGCACATACATATTTATGTGATGAAAGTAGGGCACCTGAAATTGGCAGGCCTTTGAGGCCAAACGTGGAGCCCTTGGGTGGCTCCAGCAGGAGCTGCTTTCATAGTCACACGATCAATCCAGTCCAGCGGCTGATCTTCCGACTTCACAAAGTTCCGGCCATAACCCATGTTGTCTACACTCACATACGACCCAACACTTGCTTTCTTCTCTTCAAACGACAGCCCAAAGAACTCCTTAACCACATCCCTCACACCTTGCAACACAGACCAAGGTACACCGTGGTCCTTGATTACGAACATGCCCCAAGCTCTTGCCCCACTTGCTAGCTTGGCCAGCTCTTGGGCTCGGTCCTCGGGTTTGAACCGGGCCCGTAAGTTGGCCATACTTACTGATGGTAGGAACTCCGAAACATCATCAGCTAAAAATGAGGTAACCGGATCACGATTGTGTTGAGAATACACCCTAGCAAACCTCTTAGGCAAGTGTTTAATCCCGCGACGAGCGATTTCTTGAACCACGGGCACCCTTGAGGTTCTAAATTGACCTTCTTGGTCTAGGTAGCTAGCTTCATGGAAGAAATTGTCACTGCTCTCCATATAGGTTTCTCTCTAGCTAAACTATAGCACTTTCTATTCTCCCATTGGCTTTTTCAGTTGCATGCAAAATGTGCTCAATATTTGTAGGAATGGCTAAGCAAATAGTGAAAGTTTGGACACCTCCCTTCCACATGTTTAGTGCTAGTTGGGATTCTTTAAGTGCATGGGCCATATGAAAATGAAATTTTAGTTGGCTAGGCCCAGAGCCTTTACGAATTTGTACTGCTTTGCAGGTGGACTGGACTTGCAAAAAATTTCAAACGCCTCAGATTTTTTTGTGGACCACAAAACGCCTCACTCTTTCCAAAAGATTTGATTGAGAATTAATTTTGTAAGGGTTTTTTTCTTTTCTTGAAAGAACAAACTGATACTCCATTTTTGTCATGTGATGAGGACAAGTTCTTGATTGTCCATATTTATTATGGCTGTTCCTGATGCAGACTTCCCACATGGGAGTGACCAAACACCCACTTTTGTAAGCAGGAGGACAAGTTTCTTGGTGCCACATATTTATGTTTATCACTATCATCTTCACCAAAATAGAAATATTCAGTAATTAAATTTTGAAATCTCTATCCTCCACATGATTGAATAAGTGAAAGGTGCACGACTACTGTTCTTAATTGGTGTGGAACAGTACAACAAGAGGGAATTGTGCCTTGATGGTTTGGATAAAGTTAATTTCACTCGGTTGTCCAGGAAACTGATGATAAGAACAAAGACATGGTACAGTAAAAGATAGCAAGGATTTAACTTCTAGTAGTCTCACTTGATACTTGTCATAACAACATCATCTTCCAATTTAAGGAGTAGGCGGGAGTTATTATGAGTCGTTTATATGTAAATTTGATTTCAGAATGCATCGAATGTTTATTATAATCATTGTCGAGCAAGCAAGTCATCAAACAGGTTATAGCCGCTTACGAAACGAATGAACATCTAACATGTTGTCACATCCACTTACGAATCAACATCTAACACTATCATACTTAATTTGGAAATACAATTGAGGTATATATGCAAGCAATTAAGGCTTAATTTGGGTAAAGTTTTGATTGCAATGTGTTACAAGATTCCAAAAGATTGGACATTATGAGAATCTTCAAGGATGGTACTGAATATCCATTGAAATTTGGAGGTTTTCACTTAGGGTTAGGGTTAGGACCACGCTAGTGGTAGCCACCTGGAGCTGAAAATTATATGAGAGAGGAAAGAGAATCCTATGATCATCTATTCATCATATCCTACCACTGTCCACTTTGCTAAGCAAAGCCCCAAGAATATGGGTAAAATCTCACACCACCTCACGCGCTCAGAATGTGCGTGGAAGAGAAACAGTGATGACCTTATCTCAATCTTGGTCCGCAAGCGCATGGTTCCCGGCGAAATAATTGGGCAAGGATCCACGTGGCGTCCAACCACACCATTCCCTCCGCCCTGTCGAAATCCTCGTGTAGATACTGGGCATGGCGAGTGGTCGGTGCAGCTGGCCCTCGTACACCCCTCCGTACGATGTACTCTTGCTATGCGATAAATCGTGATTGTGGTTAGGGTCCCACTTTTGGTCTTGGACCCACCTGAGCTTACCAGCTGGGGTCTATTAATCGCCCACGTGTATCGCTTCCTTTAAATAATGTAATGTTCATAATATACACGTACGAATCTATGTTTTAATAATATTTTCATTTTTCGTGTACGACTTAAACAATAAGTAAAATATATATTTTTAAAAAAATTAAATGTATAATATATGTACATACATATTTTCATATTTAATACACATATTTTTTAAAAATTCAATAATACATACAAAATTCACGTATTATACATATATTTTTCACATATTATTGAATAAAAATAATATATATTAAAAAATTAAATAAATTATATTAAAATATCATATAGTGGCCAAACTTTTTAGTTGTATCTGGCCAAAATTTTGCTAAATAAAACACGTATGTATTTTCTTCGTACTTTTCTTGTTCCATATTTTACTAACTATCATATTTACAGTCTGACAATATAAATATGCGTCTAAAGATTTAAATCTGAAAATTGATTACTGCTACCAAATGATATAGAAAATGACATGATAATACCATATTCATTAGAAATTCAGGTATTACAATAAGAAGTTAAGGATGAATGATATATGTGTGATTAGAGAATTTTTTTTTTTTAAATATGATTTGTTGCTTGTAGTATTGCTTCTTTGCTCAGTGGTAAATATGATACAAATAATTGTATTGGATATTCAAACTTTGAACAGTGTTACAATTATGAATTAGACATTCAACAAGTTTCATAAATTATAGTTGTGACAGAGATTAAAGTTACGTTTAGTGAAAAATTACTATATCATAATAGCTAATTTCAAGATTTTGGTTTTCTGAGATTATCATATTAATTAGTGATTCCCCGAGGCCTATGGCAAGCATTACATTTTGAGGATAAGTGTGTAGTTATTATGAACTAATTAAGTAGGTTAACTGCTCATCTAATTAAGTTGACCAATTCATTGAGGTAGATGAGGTCAAAACAGTCCGGGACCCAATGTTTGTTAAACCCCTCAATCAGCATTTGTCAAAGCTTGGTCCATATGAGCTGGATGGGACATGGGTTACCTATTCATGGTTCAATCAAATTGAGAGAGAGAGAGAGAGAGAGAGAGAGATAGAGATTTGGCCAGTTGGAGAGAGCTCACAATTTAATCTTGGATGGTGGTACACACTACTAGACACAGCATCTGTATCCCAATTTGGATGGGTTTGATAGTAACACTTGGAGGTCCCTAATGAATATCATTTGGATGGGCTATTAATAATGAGTGATCCAAGAGGAAGGCACATGGGTTTTTAAATTTTTTACCTTCATTTTCAATGCTACCAAATTAGCTGTTTAGTGCGTGTTGGCAAAATTTAACTGTTGATGTATTGTGAGTTCTGTATTTATTAATATTCGAATTTTACCTATGTATGCATATAGACGGCCGACCATAACATATGTTTATGCATATATGTACATCTTACATGGCACTATTGACTTGAGTACTCATAGACCATGCACCAATTATTATGGTTAAACTTGTTGATTATACTTTATGTGGCTATGGATAAGTTTAACACCTGTTATTTTGACCACCACATGCGTAATATACTTTGCTTTCCTTAATTTAGAATTAGGATGGTGATCTATTCAAATATAATAAGATGCCTATATTAGGGCACATTGTGGTTCACAGTGATTTATACATAAAAATAGGAGGAGAAGAAGAAAATAAAAAAGAAGATAAATCAAAAGGAAGATAGGAAGGAAGCTAACATTGGAACTTTGAAAGGAGGACCAAAATTAAGAATATATATCAGAATTCACAAGTGACAATATTTAAAATGGAGCTTTGAAAGAGCAATTTAGGTTGAAGTGCGTGTGCACGTGCAGACATGTGTGTAAATATGTGGGGAATTCTGCATATGCATATGCACACGTGCCCACATGCGTGTGTGAGTCCTCAGAGGTAAAGAGTAAATCCCTGCACTGCACTATTCTTTCTTGAAAAGGAGAGAGAGAGAGAGAGAGAGAGAGAGAGGTTTGAATGTGATTGCATGTGGATTCATAAACACCCAGTCCAGTCAACTGCACTTTGCCCCAAGAAATTTATACAGTCTCCACTCATGCAGTCATGCCTAACCTTTTTGTGTTAAAACCCTTTTAATAATTCTCACTTGATTCTTGAGAGACTAGACAATTACATACAAATAATACACAACTTCTTGTTCATTACTATATGATACTATAGAGTTTATGCAAATGCGTAACGTGAATAACTATGACCTGTTGATTCGTATGTTATATCAATTTATAATTGACATGTAATGAATTGTCTCATATCAAATTATTTGATGATATCTGGAAAGATGTTGATAAATATGGTAGTATTGTATTCATAATACTCTTCCTAACTCTTTTATATGTAGTCAATCAGTTAGAGTTGAAATTAAAATTTGGTTCCCAAGGTATTTTCCATTACAAAAACTACAAACTAGTTAGCTTCCAAGTTCCTTTTTCAAGTGCGAAAGGCAGGAGATTCCCAAGTCCACTTGGCTGAACAGTAAACACTACACATAAGTTAACTAATATCAGAAAGGATGATAAAAGTATCTTGAAGACTATGTGCAATTAAGTCCAATAACATAACATGCAGCATATACTATTGTTTTACATCTACTAACTAAAACATCTCTAGCAGGAGGACCACAGATAGCTCAAGAAAAATCTCATACTAAAACCACCCATGCTGATCCAATCAAGCTATGTGCTCAACAAAAAAAGAAGGGCAAACACATCACAGAGAGAGAGAGAGAGAGCCAGAGAGGCATGAATGGTACTGATATGAAGGGATATAGGTGTCCATATACTGAGGAAGGGGAATTGGACGTGTACCCCGTTTTGGTTAAGAGGGTACACAGTGCCTAGCTGTCTTAGCATGTGAAGGGATATTGTGTGCCTTATTTTTGATATTTCTCTCTCTCTCTTACATGCACCCACTATAACCCTCCCAACTGGCATTTTTGATTCATTCACATACAGAGCTGAATGGGAAGAGGAGAGTCAGGACAAAACAAGTCTAAGATTTCACTTTCTTTTTTATAAACCTTTTTATTTCTTACCGCACTCCAAAAACTCCTATATCTTTACATAACTTGGTATGTGAAGTCCAAATATAGAGAGACACATTCCATTAGTCCTCCATTGAGATATTCATCTTTATCTACTTAGTTACTTAGAGAGAGAGAGAGAGAGAGAGAGAGAGAGAGAGAGAGAGAGAGAGAGGAGAGAGGGAGTTGTTGATATTCATCTATATATATATATGTTTAGTTGTTCACCTCTCTTTGTGTTATTAAAAGGAAAATCCATCAGAGGGTATTCTTTGTGAAAAAAAAAAGAAGAGGAAAAGATGAATGTGTTGGCCTCAGAATGCAGTAGTGGTTGTGAGTCTGGTTGGACTCTATACTTGGAACAGTCTAATTTTCTTTCTCATAATCCAAGTGCTTCACACAGAGATAGTGGTTTCTGTGAGGAGTACAAGGATAAAAGAAGTAAACAAGCTGATGGTGATGAGGAGGATGAAGAAGAAGAGGACCAGTCAATGGTTTCTGATGCATCTTCTGGGCCTCCACATTTCAATGAAGATGAAGTTTACTTAGATGATAATACTAATAATAATATTAATGGTTGTTTTTATCCTCCATCCAAGGATCTTGGACCTTTGAAGTTTAGAGGAAAAAAGCAGAGAATCAAAGAAAAAGGTAGGCGCTCATGTGGTGATCAACAACAACAACAACAACCATCTTTTCTAGATGACACTGCCAGCTCCCCTGTCTTCAACTACCCCAAGGTAATTAATAATTAATTAATCACAGTTTAACTTCATTAATGTGACTAATTTGATCAACATGCTCTGATCCATTGTTAATGGGATTGAATTATATTTGATGGGTGCTTGACAAATTTTGCAGAATAACTTCATTGTGTCCAATAATCAAGCTTCTGGCGGTAGTAGTAGTGTCCTGGATTATTCACAAGGCTTCTCATCTACTCATTTTCAGGTACTTGGTTTTCTAGTTTTGTTTTTGTTTTGGTTTTTGGTATATTTTGGGTAAACTAACTTCTAGGTTCTTCTTGCAGGGGAGATCTGCATACCAAGACCACTTTGGTTTCCTACAATCTACTCTATCTGGAAATAACCTTCAGAACAACCAGTTGAGTGCCTTTTTTTTTTTTCCAGTTTAGTTTTACAAATACAATGCAGTGTTTCCTTATGTTCTTTAGACTAAAGGAGCCTGTTTCTTAACATGCAGATGGTTTCAAGGGTAGGGGATTGGCATGAGATGAAGGAAAGGGATATCTTCATCATCAGTTGCTGGTCTCTTCTTGTTTCTACCACTACAGCAGCTGCTGTATTAGTTTCTCAAGTAGAGATGGTGGGGAAAGGCTGCAAAAAGTAGAAGGAATTGGATCTCAAAAGGGATCTTGCATGTTCCTTTTTCTTTTCTTTTTCTTTTTTTCCCCTTTACCTGTCAATGCAGTGGGAAACAACCTAAGAGAGAAGAAGTTAGAAATAAATTTTCATGCTTCCAAAATTAAATTAAATTTTTTGTCAACTAGCAGGTGGTGCAAATGAGCTGGCCTCTCTTGCTTATCCCTCTTTTCACCAAAAAGAAAAAGGCTAAGCCTTTTCTTTAGGCAGCCTATGTGTGACCAAACTGGCACTATTTTTTTCCATGGAGCTCCATGCTCTTTTAATCATGCCATTGCAGTGAAAATCAACTCAGCTAGTAAAAAACTATGGAATGAATAAACAGGCCTTAAACATCAACAATCTCTCCATCAAAGATAACAAAAAAAATTTGTCAACTGCCATTATTCTCCACCTAATTTCATGTACTTTAGCAGTCCAACAAAGTAGATAGATGTGTTTCCTTAATTATTTAACCTGGCTAAATCAAATAGTAGGACAAAATGAAGCATCCACCTAACTGTCGGCCAGTCTACAAAATACAAGATCAAAAGAACAAGCTAATACTAATCATCATCAGATTGGATTAGGTGGGATTTGCTCAAATCTACATCTTGGAAAGCTTCCTACCTATCCATAATAAGTAAAACCAAATCTTGGAAAAGGCTTAGGCATTAATAATAAAGACAAGACCTTCCTGGCTTCATGTCCCTAGAGTCCAGACAAGGCTCCATCCATGCTGAATTATATTCTTCTTCTCCAAAAAAGAAAAAAATTAAGGCTTAAAAATGCATATGAAAATTGGGACAGGATGATGCAAAAGTGTAATGAGTGATGGGCAGTCTGATGAGAGCACAGAAAAGAGGGAGGAAAGGCCAAACTTGATGTTGGAAACTTGGAATATTTCATATGCATTTTCATGACTCTTTTTCTAAGCCCAGGAGATCCTGCCTGAGATCTCCCTGACCCAATGGAACATGCCCCATCTTGTTTAATATGTGCTCTTTATCTCATTCGGAAGGATCCCATTTTAAACAAATATTTTAAACACTATTTATTAATGTAATTTTGCACACTTCAAGTCTGTCTGCTGTGAAGCTGTCATTGGACTTTATGTCTAGCACAATTCTGTGTCATTCTTGGCATTTTTAAATTGCTAAAACTATTCCCAGTCAGTTCCCAATTGAAATAAAAACTTTGTTTTCTTTTTAAAAAGGCTGAACAAGGATAAAGATGAGATATGCAATTGGGAATTTAGGATGTCAAAGCTGTCAAAATTCCAAGTCCTACCCACATGTTCTTTTGTATTTTTAAATTTGGTGGTTCAGCAATGGGAGTCTTCCATGCAGTCAATCAAAACCCCCAAAAAAAAACAAAAAATATACAAATAAAAAAAACATTGAATTAAAAATTGAAGATATATAAAAGTGATGGTTAGTCATGTTTTGCCTCACTGCATTCCATCATATTGCAGAAAAGCACAGATAATTGGATAAGAAGAACCCAAAAGGTATGGGAAAACATCATTTGCCCTTCCAACCACCTACAAGACAAAACCTTCAATTCCTGCAAGACATATATACAAGCAAGGGGGAAGGGAGTGCTTTGTTGTTTCTTACTTGAGTTGTTGTAACATTGAGCTCCTGCCAAAACAATGCCATTTTAATTCCAAGTGTTCCCATTTCCTAAGACAAAGTCTCAGCAGCTCTTATCATCTCTGCCATGGACCTGCATGTCACGATAAATATCTGCGAAAATTATGAACTAAGTCAGAAGGTACCTGCACAGCACCTGCAGCTAAGAGCAATACCAAGATCTACCACCGTCTCAGAATTACAGATTTTGATGTATACAGAGTGAAGCTAATCCTGGAAAAAAGTTCTCAAGACATAAAAATGTGTAGATTTACTGCTTGATAGAACTAGGAAGCACCACTGCAAATAGTTTGGAACATAAAAACATGTTGAGCCAATGACAAATTTCACTGTCTGCTTGCCCAATATCATATGGCAATATGCAAAAACTTTGACTTACTGCTTCCAATATAATTACTGCAATATAGTTTCTTTTTTCAAGAAATTATACATTTGTTATTGGGCCCTTGAGGCCCAGAGTGGTTGATTCTGGGCCCTTGTTGAGAAGTTTTTTATTAAAAGAAAAAAGAAAAAACCTGCAAGGCATTCTCCAACAAACGAGGGTTTTCAGGCATGTTAAGTTTCAGACAATGAGTTGTGAAAAGTGAAAACCAAAAGTTCATTAAAAAAATGCATGTAAAACTGTAAACTGTAAACTAGGAGCTCTTCTTCCATGTCAATCCCACTCTGCTACAAGCCTCCTGGGCTCTTGCTACATTCACCAAGAACCAGAGGCCCCTTACTCTGCAATCACAGCAGCAGCTTCAGCAAACAAGAACAAACTCACAACAACTGGACCGGGTTGAAATTTATTCGGGGCAAGAAGCTGTTGAAGGATCTCAGCACTTGGGGCATTGGGGGCCCTTGTAATTATTTTATCCAAGTCTTGGATCAAACCCAACTTGTTTCTGCTATCAGGTTTTGCTTTGCTCTTCTTTTCTAGTACTAGTATGTGTTATATAATGCGATTTTGATTGTGGGTTCAAATTTAGGAAGCTGAGTTCTGGGTTTTTTCTTTTGGGTTATCAGATAATTTTATGCATTTTACACTGTCTGAAACGTAGTCTGTCTGTTTAAGACCATTTCATTTGATCCTTCTATTTTGCTTTTCATAAAGACAAACTTGGCATTATCTTCTGTTTTGCAGTCAAGATTCTTTCTTAGTTGATAAAGTACACTAATTTATTCATAATTGGCATTAAATTCTGTAAAGTTCCTTGCTTTCTTGACAACTCTGCAGATTCTGTCATGAGCATTCGATTAGGTTCGTTATCATTGGCAAAGGCTCAAACTGTTTATTTGATGATTTGGGTTTTGATGGTTGTGTCATACTCAACCGGATTGAGTTCTTGGAGAAGGAGAAACCTGGTCTATATAGAGTTGGAAGTGGTTTCCGATTTAACCGGTTAGGGGTACACTGCTCAAATGAAGGATTCACAGGGCTTGAGTTTGCTGGAGGAATTCCTGGTACTGTAGGAGGAGCTACTTATATGAATGCTGGAGCAAACGGGCAGGAGACTGCTGATGCTATACATAGTGTTGACATTATAACAATGGATGGAAGGCTTCATAGACTTAACAGGACTGATCTCAATTTCGGGTACCGTTCATCTCCATTTCAAGATATGCAAGAATTGGCAGCTATAACTGCAGTTAAATTTAAGCTGCAGCCCTCAGGATCAGCAAAGAGAAGGCAGTATGAATACATGGAAAGGTAATCTACATCAACTAGAGAAAAAGTGAGAGATAAGTTCTCCTGTAAGACTCCTAAACTTGTAGATGCTTATGGGTTTAGTGTGGCTAAATTTGCAGGAGAAGAATTTCTCAACCAGTTGGGGAACAAAGTGCTGGCTCGGTCTTTCGAAATCCATTGGATGTGGGAGTTGCTGCAGCTGAATTGATTGAGAAAGCTGGGCTGAAAGGCTTTAGAGTGGGAGGGGCAATGGTATCCAAAATGCATGCAAATTTCTTCATAAATTGTGGTGGCTCAACCTCTCAAGACATGCTTGACCTCCTAGATTTAGTGAAGGAAAAGGTTGATCAGAAATTTACAGTACAACTTAAGGAAGAAATACTATATGTCCACTCGCATCGTAACGATGTGAAATCGAAACAAAGATAAATGACTTGTCAGTGTATCTGATGAAGAAACTATGAGATCAGTGCTTGCAAAGACACAACATATAGATTTGTAATGCTGATAAAAGTAAGAATCTTCATTCAAATAAAAAAGATTGGTGCACAACCAAGACACCATATGAGCAGCTTCTTTACTTTGAACTTCAAATAGTTGTTGTAACTAAAAAAGTGGTTTTCACTTGTTATTTTCAAGCCAATCAAGAATCCCCTTCTCCGATTTGGTGAGCTCCCCTTGCTTCGCCCTTATAGTTCCTCCCTCAAACTCAAAGTAATCCTTGTAATTGCGCTTATAGTAACTGTCCATTCTCTGCAAATATATTTGCGTAAGAACAAAACATATAAAAGAATGAAAATTTGCATTATTGTTCCTCTAGCATATGAGCAAAATGCTGAAGAATGATTTCAAAATCTTTGGCAACACTTCCAACTTATGAAGAATGCCATGATATCCAAATACACAAGAAAAGGGAAATTCAAGAAATTTTTACCTCCTTGTCATTCTTGGCCTTGTTCTCTTCTGACTTCTTCAGATACTCTGATACAAATTTCAATTACTACTAAGTCATATAAACCAAGAAAAACAAAGAAGGAAAAACCCAACAAGACCAAAAAAACACATGGGCAACCCATAAACAAGCAAAATAAGCACAATGAATTTCGGCTGAAGAGAAAAAAAAACCCAAGAAGATAATAATATGTGCTGTACTTTTAAGAAGTTCGGCCCCAGAATCACTGACAGTGGGAGTAGCAAATGCAGCAGATAAGAGCAGCCCCCTTCTTCCAAAATCGTTGGCTGCCTTGGAGTAAGTGGTTTTCTTTCTATCTTTGCGTTGCCTTCTATGGACTGCCTGCACGTTAGATGAAGCAAACTTGTTCACTGTAACAGTCAGGGCCATCAATATGCTTTGGCCTATTGAGCTCATGGCTTTTCCACTACGACCACTGGTTTTCTGAACATGTAGATTATGATGACGACGATGAGGCTTTCTTTGTCCATGTAATTATTCAACTTATCCCTTGGGTTTTAGCTCTTTGATTACAATTCCACGTCAGCACTCTTCAGCCTGAAGAAGGCATATTATTATTACTTTTACCATAAGCTTCTATTTTCAAATTTCCCTATCTGTAAACTTTTTGTTGGTTTTAAAATCAGTATTACAGATAAGTTTTCTTAAAAATTTATGTGAATCAAGTCATACAAAAAGTAATAGTTGCGGAATTAGCTAGGTCAAGAGTTTGATTTCCTTTTTCCTTTTATTTTACCCACCTACACAATAATACATTTCATGGGTGTTTAAATTCCATGGAAATATTTATCATTCTTCCTTATAAAGTTATACCATGTAATCAGGGGACAAGGGAGTCTTGTAATAAATACAGACCTTCCTAGTTGATCCAAAGATATGAAGACTTGTATTATTTAGACAGCTTTTTGATATTGCAGTTTTCCTTATAGCGACCAAAGTATTAGAATTGTTTGATACTGCATTCGAATCAAGGGTTCAGGGTTTAGGGTTTAGGGCATTAATTGATCGCATTGCTGACAATATTGGGATGAGATTCACCTACTTAGTTTGGTCCCACGTAAATACTTTTACACATGGAATGGTCAGTGATGTGATCAGTACAAACATTTGTCTAAAGGCAACAAATGTAAGAAGGAACCCAACCTTCCTTTACCAATCTCAAATTCGGAGTACATAGATATTTACATGAAAAAGCTTGCAATGCCATACAAGATGCATTCATAAGCATACTTGGATATTCAAGGCTTTTGAAATTGAGTGAATAAAGGTAAAAAGTATAATGCTAACTTCTCTAACATAACTCCGAATGAAATCTATCGACCGCTCTTATTAGACTGGTAGGGTTGCAAGTTGAGTTCGGCCAATTCAGGTTGCCTAATATTCCTCCAACTTGATTCCAATCTTCATAAGCAGCTACCGATTTCTCGACTACAACTCCACTTAATGATCAGGAGTTGTCACAGAACACAGGGTAGGAGGGATCACCATTTTAGATCAACTACACACCCTGAAACATTATTCTCTTACCAAACTAAAGAACAACGCAAATGCTGATTATTATTTATTACATGAATATTTGCATTACGTATGGTAAACAAAGAAGTAAGCTGTATGGAGAGTTGGGTGTTTGTCTGTATAAAGGATATCTACCAAAAGGTGGCATACACTTCAATTTGAGGTTCTTTTCATAAAGGAGCTTGGCATCACTACTCCAGTAAGCGTTTATGCTTGCACCATCCAATAGCAATCACATATAAGAATATGGTCCCACCAGTACTGCCACCAACAGTCCACATGAACTCTCGCATCCCTGCTTTTTCTGAATCAAACAGCTCAATTTTGATATTCATGCCGAAGATACCAGCTACAACAACAAAGGCACTCACTACCAGGGTTGCTGTGGTCAACATGACCCCCATTTGCAGGAGATGATTCTGTTTGTCATCCAACATTATATTGATGTAATCCTCTGTGTCGTCGACATACTCCCTCAGCTGCCAAGAAACAACCAATATAAAAAAAACCAGTAACACGCACGAAAAGATGTGTTCATGACAAGAGGAACAGATTCCACATATAAAGATAAATGTAAAAAGATTTAATGCATAAACTTCATAAGACATTTTGATACGAAAGAAGAATAGGGTGTTGAAAAACCGAAATTTTGGTCTTAGGATTTTGGAAGGTATTAATGAATACTATCAATAAAGATTTAGCAGACTTGCAACATGCGTTTCTTTCCCAGCAATCCCATATATGATGGCTACAAAATATCAAGGTTTAGTTACCCACTTTAAACAAAGGAAAAGAACTTGAAAATATTTTCCTCGTATACATAAGCTTTTATTGCATCCCACTTCCTGCTAGAGAAATGTGCAATAAAAGTGCACCATAGTGAGAAGACAATGACCCAGATTTTTCTGTCACAGCGGAAATTCTTCCCACCAAGGAACCAAATTACAATATAATGAGCCCACCTTTTCCATTCAATTAGTAAGATCTATCTCTCACTTGATCAAACAAGCTAGAAAATTGGTTACAATTATCTACATCTTGATTAAGTCTCTATTGAGGGATAGTTTCAACAGAATCAAAACTGTGGCTAAAAACATCAATTTCATATCTAACTGTGAAGAATTGGCGTAATGGAAGGAAAATCTAATTTAAGGCATTCACGGCCCCTTTCGGCTTGCTTTGAGGTTACGGTATTAGAAGTAATTGAGGCAGCCATGCAATTTGCAGAAGACAAAATGATGTATACTATGCTGCTCAGAAAAAAAAAATTGATAAATCACAGCAGGTGAACATCAACTAAGAGGGCTGCCTTAATAATTTCCTACGTCAAGGGTATGCCAAATATGCTTAATTTTTTTTTTTCATACCCAGAAATCCACCAATCCTCAAATTGGACACAGATTTGAAACTGGGGCCCCCGCCGAACCCTACAACCTTTGGGAGGCAGGAAACACTAGCAAATAGCTAGGTAGGTACCTTTGGGGATTTCAAACCTCTTTCCAACTAACCCCTCATTAGTATCCTCTAGAACCAGAATATTTTATGTTCACCTAAAAGAAGAAAAGAGGAGTACTTGAATATTTTTAGAGTGGCGCTATTCTCATCCCCAGTTTTCTTACCCCACCCACTCTCTAAACCCATTATTATTAAAATACCCTTAACCCTAAGATTATATATAAATATATATATATATATACCTTAATTTTATTTACTTGAACAGCAGAGGCCATCCACTGCCATGGAGTCCCTATGGGAGCAATGACCAGAGGCCACCATTGGCTGGCCTTCTAAAGATGGAGATCTCTGAACTGACCTCTACTGCCTAGGCTGGCTTCTCGCATCACCACTGGCCGGTGATCTCAACTGACATTTTAAAATTTTTTACTTTTACATGTTGTCCTTCAGTATAATTCAATACAGGCTTTAAGGTGGGTGGAGAATGCAAGATGTGAGTGGCAATAGTGTCACTCTATTTTGAATTATGTTCACTTAAAGATATTCACATAGAAAAAACTGACAGATAAAATGTACTTGCGTACCGTGGATAGCTTGTTTAGTGTACCATCAATTTGCACAAAGTATGCCTCCAAAAGCATTTCAAGCTCCTCTACGTCAAGGTCCTTTCCCATAGCACTATGAGTGGAGCTAGTAGAGGTCCCATGGCTGTCCCTGCTAAGGAATTGAGGCTGGGGATTGTCAGGGTTTTGAAGATCACCTTCAAAATTGGAGGAACCCCCGGAAGCATCCAATGAGATTTCAGTAGGAATCCTAACAAAAATAGAATGGGAAAACTTAGGAGTGAAGACTGGCATGCCTATAAGTTAAAATGAGAATGAGATTATGAGCTGCCTTGCCTGTCATCCATGTCTCTTCGTGGAGCTTCATGATCCATGTCCTCTCTCTCACTCAAAGATGAAGTGGTTGAATTTTCAAAATGTTGTTGAACCAACTTTTCAGTTAGATACATCTCGGCCATATCTTCATCATCATCAAGCAAGTGTTCTAGTTCATCCCTCACCTAGAGGTCAACATAATAAAAAAAACAAGTTGAACTAAATCATCTCATTCAAAAAGTAATTATACAACCACAAGCATCTATGTGCTAAGCCTGACCACTTAATCTTCACCATAAAAGTAAAGGGTATGTGTATTATCAAATGTTAAGCTAACCTTCTGAACGCGGCCGGTAATTGCAACCAAGCGACTCTTGATCTGGCGGACACGTTCCAAATTGAGAGTACTAATCTTTGAAGTGAGCTTATCTAAAGCTGGATGAGCTTCTTGCTCCAATGTCCTTGCCTGTTGTCAATTCACAAAACAAAACAAACAAATAGATAAAACCAAGTTAGAAAGCACGGAACAGATCATAAAATGAGGCAATGAGGAATAAGATATTCACTCACTTCATTCTCTAAGCAACTGCATGCAGCCTCAAGGCATGCCTCCAATGCAACAAACTCAAAAGGCAGAACCTTCAACGCATCACGATTCTCCTCCAGACCTTGCTTCCCTGTTGCCTCATCTTCATCATTACCACCAACAACACGTCTCAATTGTGCATCAGCCTCTGCCTCTTCCATGTCATACCAATTTGATTCTTCACCATTGCCCTCCTTATCCTACCCAAAATCAACAACACCACACAACACCAAAATCACAATTAACAACACCAAAATCACAATAAACAACACAACCCAATACCACAAATCACAATTACAACCACATAAAATCATAATTAGACAAAAAATGACGACTTTTTGGTACCTGGGTTTTGGCGGGTTTGGTGGTGGCTTGGTGATGGCGCAAAAGCCTCCGCTGAAGCTCATCAATAAATGGTGTCACAGATGGGTCTCTGGAATTGAGCAAGAGGACCTCCTGAGCGGTGATGATGGCCTTGATGTGCTCCAAGTTGATCACGATCGCTCTCTCTCGACCCAGTACAGTAGACGGGTACGAAAGAAGCGGATCCAGGATCCGAAGGTCACGGGCGGGTAGACCCGTTCGGCGCATGATGGCGTGTTTGCCCGCCTCTACCACCTGGGTTTGGCCGCTGGCGTCCAGAACCAGCCATGGGCGCACACCAAGGCCCTTCTTCCGCATCCCGGCGGCCACCGACATGCCCATCCCTGGCATTGTGGGCCGGGTCGAGTCCGGGTCGTCCTCCGCTGCGCCCGACTTAGAGGGGTGGTGAATTGGATTAGGAGCTCTCATGGCTTTTTGGCTTCGCGGGTTGGGATTGGGATTTTGGGTACTCTCTCTCTGTCTCTGTCTCCCTCTCTTTTGAAGAGTTGGGAAGATTTGCTTTGCTCTGTTTTAATTTTTCCTCCTTTTACTCTAACGTGAGAAGTTCACTCATGTCGTCATGTGTCACTTTCCTAGTTAATACATCTAATACGTACTAAAGTACAACATTTATTATTAGGGTTAATTACATGTAACGGTTTTAAACTTGATAAAAACACACCTAAAGTTACAAGTTGTTACATTATTACTCGATTTGTCCCTCAATTTATTAAGTTAAGTGCTTTTTTTTTTTATGACATAGCATTTGATATTCGAATACATGCTATACTTTTAAAATATTCTAATACATGCTATACTCTTAAAATATTTGAGTATATTTAAAACCCGGAAGAAAGATGTGACATTTTGTTAGAACACTACATAAATAGATTTGGAAAACCAACTAATGTTTATGACCCAAAGTCATATTGGTTGGGAAAAAAAGTTCCTAAAAATAATTCATGGATGATTTTTGTTTTTATTTTAATTTTATTAATGTTAGGTAGACTCACCACTTTCCACATAATGTAGAATATTATAAAGCCACATGATCACATCAGTAATTTATAAATACATTAGATATACTTAATAAATACATTATTTAACTTTTAATTAGCACATAAATTAATCCAGCAAGCGTGAATGCTTATACCAGGCAATAGCGATGACGAATAAGACAATGCTCCCAATGGAACCTCCCCCAACAGTCCACAAAAACTTTGGCATCCCAATTTTGGTTGATTCCTTGAAGAGTGCTATTCTTACGTTCATCCCGAAGACTCCAGCCACAACGATTAAGGCACTCACCACAAGGGTTGCTGTGGACAGCACCACCCCCATCTGCAGCAGTTGGTTCTGTTTGTCATCCAGCATTATGTTTATGTAGTCCTCTGTGTCGTCCACATACTCCCTCAGCTTCATCATTATTTTTCAAGCCCATCACACACAAACCAAATAAAAATAAAGTCAAACAATGGTTACAAGGAGATGAACTCTACTGATTAAATGGCTAAAGTATGATTTCGGTCCTCGTAGTTTGAGCCAAGTTTGGTACCTGTAGTTTTAATTTCTGCGATTTTAGACTTGTGGTTTGCTATTTGTTTCAATTCAAGGACAAATGCCTTAATTTCGTCATTAGGTTTTTTATCCAACCGAATTAGCATACGAGCGACACATGCGAGGGTAAGTTCAGCTTTTTAGAGATGTAAAACACCTCAAATGTACCCATCATGTGTGCTCCCCATTCAAAAAATTGACAAAATCAAACTATTGTCTTTGAATTGCAACGACTAGTAAATTATATGACTAAAATCGTGACAATTGAAACTAGAAGTCGGGGACCAAAAACCATAATCTGGCCAAAGTATAAAGATTACCCTATTTTCTTACCGTGGATAGCTTGTTTAGTATGCCATCAATTTGGACAAAGTATGCCTCCAAAAGCATTTCAAGCTCCTGCACATCAAGCTGCTTGCTTGTATTAGTAGTAGTTGTACCAATTTGGGCGTCCCTGCAAAAAAGTAAAGCAAAATAAAAATTGCTGACCTATAATATTTATATCAAAGTAGAGATAGAGAGATTATTATTAGCTACGTGCATGCCTGTCGATTTCCATGTCTGCTTGAACAATTTCATCATCCATTTCATCGCACAGAATCGGCTCGTTCATGGATGAAGATGCAGAAGAATTAATTTCTAAGTCTCGCTCAACAGACTTTTCAGTCAAATACATCTCGGCCATATCTTCATCATCATCTAGCAAATGTTCTAATTCATCCCTCACCTGCAGATCAACAAAATGAACCATCCATATCATTTAAATACCCAAAAATAGACACATAATCACGTGTATAATTAAAGAAAAATCAAAACCCTCAAAACCCAAGTGCCCAATTCACCTTCTGAACACGTCCGGTTATAGCAACCAAGCGACTTTTGATCTGGCGGACACGTTCCAGATTGAGAGTACTTATCTTTGAACTCAGCTTATCCAAAGCTGGATAAGCTTCTTCCTCCAATCTCTTTGCCTTCAAAATAATATACAAAAACAAACAATTACTAATTAATGAAACAATAAAAACAAAAAAGTTATAAAATTTGGAGTAACTGGAGTTGATGTTTATACCTCATTTTCTAAGCAACTGCAAGCAGATTCAAGGCAAGCCTCCAATGCAACAAACTCAAAAGGAAGAACCTTTGATCCATACAATTGATTCTTCTCAACTCGACCCTGTTCATCAAACTGATCAGAAAACCCTTTTGGGGAATTCTCACGGCTCTCACCTCTCGACTGTGACTCTCCCAAATCATGCAGCCTGGTCCAGTTTGACTTCGACCCATCTTCTTCATTCCCCTCCTACACATTTTCACAAACACCACCCATGCAATTACTAAAAAGACTCTTATCCATCAAAATCTCTCAAGAAATAAAAGAAGAGATCGCATTGTACCAACCAGAGCTGCTGTGGTTGCTTGGTTATGGCTGATTAGCCTGCGCTGAAGCTCGTCAACGAAGGGACTGACAGAAGGGTCGGCGGACTTGACCAAGAGGACCTCATGGGCGGTGACGATGGCCTTGATGTGCTCCAGGTTGATCACAATGGCTCTCTCTCGACCCAGAACCGTCGACGGGTACATGAGAACCGGGTCGAGGATCCGGAGGTCCCGGGCGGGTAGACCCGTCCGGCGCATGATGACGTGTTTACCCGCTTCCACTACTTGGGTTTTCCCGCCGGAGTCCATTAGCAGCCAGGCCCGGACGCCGGTCGTTCCCTTGGAGCTCTTCTTCCGCTGGCCCCCAGTGGGCAGTGGGGCCATTAGCGGGGCTGGTGTGGGTCGGGTTCGGTCCGGGACGTCTTCGGGTGGTGATGGGCTGGAGTTTGACTGGTGGGGCAGTTGTTGAGGATGATGAGGAGAAGGAGGTCTCATGGTTTTGGCTTCCTTATGGAGTTGGTACGCAAAGATGTCACTGGCTTCTTCATGGAAGAAGCGAATGAGACATAGATATAAGCACTGGCTTTACTCATTTTTAATTTCTTTCTTTTCTGTTTCGTTTTCCTGATAGGTCTGTTTTGTTGTTGTTGAAGATATCTGATTGGACTTTTTTATTAAATAAAAACAAAATAATTCTTAAATTATTGTTTGGACTAGGGGTGGGCATCTAAAACCGAAATACCGAAACCGTACCCTAACCGAACCGTACCATACCGATTTCATACCGTTTCATTCGGTACCGATTAATATTCGGTACCGTACTGTACCGTACCAATAGAGTATGATATGGTAGCGGTATCAAGTATTTGGTACCGATCAATACCGTACCGTACCGAATACTATTCAGATATATAATTTTCTATTGAATATGTTGATGGATATTGCACATGTTGATTAGGATTTGGTTGATTTGGATATTGAATATGTTGATGGATATTGAATATGTTATATTCAATGGATATTGAATATGTTGATTAGGATTTGGTTGATTTGGATATTGAATATGTTGATGGATATTCAATATGTTGATTAGGATTTGGATATTGATAATTGAATATGTTGAATCTTTGAATTTGTAACTTAGGCATCACTTATTTTGGTAAATGAATATGTTGAATATTGAATTGGTTCATTTTTTAGTTGTGTCATTTTTGTACCGAAATGGTATCGATACCGTACCGATACCGACACGGTACGGTATGGTACGGTACCATTTTTGACAAACGATAATCCCATACCGTACCATACCGATTTAAATTTCCGATATCGGTAGCGGTATGGGCTCAATACCGTACCATACCGTACCGTGCCCACCCCTAGTTTGGACCTTCATCATCTAGGGAAGGTCTTATCAAAAAAAAAAAAATCTAGGGAAGGTAAGCGCCAAGTAAACCTAATAATAGGTATGCCTCTGTCTCTCTCCTCCTTCCCTGCCTCTCTCTCTCTCTCGCTTTCCTTTGTTAATTAGATTTTAAATGATTTTAAAAGAGTTATAAAGTTGATGGAGTTTAATTGAATTTAATTGAGTTTGACTAAATTCTACAAACTCCACATAGATTTTGACTGAATTTGTGTATAGATTTTAATTGAGTTTGTTAGAATTTTATTATTGATTTTAATGGAGTTTATAGCAATGACGGTGGTGGTGATGGCAATGGCAGTGTCGATGATGGTTTGTGGGGGAGGTAGTGGTGGAGGAGGAGGGGGTGGTAGTGGTGGTGGCAGTGGGAGTGAGGTGGTGGAGGAGGTGGGGGTGATAGTGATTGTGGTGGTGGTAGTGGTGGCGGCGACAATGATGACTGTTGTGGTGGTGATGGTGGTGGCGGCGATGATGATGATTGTGGTTGTGGTGGTGGTGGAGGCGGGGGTGGCTATGGTGATAGTCATGATAGATGGTGGTAGTAGAAGTGGTGAAATCATATCTTGAGAATAAAAATAATATCTATCAAAATCTCTGGGGGGAAGCAAAGATTTGTCATAGCCTAAAATTAATCTATTATCAAACGAAATCCACTACTTTTTGTATTTCCTTTAAAATCAATGAGTTTTTGAATACACCCAAACTTTTATGAAGTCTTTTAAAGTCGTGATTGAATACATCCAAATTTGAATGGAGTTTAAAAAGTCTGAATTGAATACACCCAGAATTGAATAGACTTCTATAAAATCATGATTGAATACACCTAAACTTTTAAACTTCTTTAAAATCTTTTAAAATCTAAATTGAATACACCCCCCTAAGAGTAGTTGAAAATTGACAGTCTTCTCATTTGATACATATGCAGTGCTCTTACTCTTCAGAAATTTGATATCCTTGAGTCCAAACGTTTGAGAGAGAGAGAGAGAGAGAGAGAGAGAGAGAGAGTGAGAGAGAGTCGGTTCGGTTCAGTATCCGATGGTTTAGGTAAATGGATACTTCAACTGCAACCGAGAGGGCATCAGTCGGTTGTAGAACCGAACGCTGATGACCAGAAAGGCATCGGTCGGTTTTTCTCGGTGGGCTTAGGTATTTCGTTTTTTTTCCCCTAGCCCTAGGGGCTAGGGCTAATGCCCAACACAAACACTAACTAACAACAAACCTGGGTTCAGACCACCAAAAAAAAAAAAAACAACAAACCTGGGTGTAGAAACCCTACACAAATCACTGAAAATTAACTTGTTAACAGCAGATATGGAGACCCAAAGGCTTAGTAATCCGAATAAAAGCACCACCAGCCATAATAGATTTGCAACTGGATAGAAGACTGAACATCACCACTGAGAACATTCACAAGCTCCATAGCCAATTGAGAATCCAACTCCACAACTGGTGTTGGTTTACTTTTTTTTCATTGTTTAAACATGTAAATTTTTATTTATTTATAAGAATTATGTTTGACATAATAATTTGAATTTAAGACCACTTGGTTTAGTCCAGTTACACAATGAATGCCCATTAATGAACTGTTTGCAAGAGGCTTGTAGCTCAAGAGATTAAAATCGATTATCTCTGCACTCGAGATCTTATATTTGAATCCCCCATTACCCAATATCGCTTATAGAAAAAAGAAAAAGAAAAAACGTAAACAGACTGCTTAGTAACAATCTACTATTAGGATACTAATGGGGTTTAGATGATAAGATGAATTTTCGTATCGTCTTCAACTAATGATACTTCAGGAACATTACACAAATATGAGTTCCAACTTTTTTTATCTTTAGGAAAAATGGTTTTGACAATCATGCAACACCTACATCCAATCCAAGTGATTTCTTTCATGCAACCTTGATAACTAATTAATTAAAGATAGTAATATGCAAACCACCTATACATCATGGCAAGACATTCCAGAGGTTTGTATTCTGGAGCTGTGTGGCCACCTCTCTGTACGCATCAAATTAATTAACTTATTTCCCCATTAATTATTTTAATTCTTATTTGAAAAGAATTATGCAGGATCTCCTGTTCTTGCCTTTACAGTCGCAAATGTCAAAGTGTACGCTTTCTTTGTATATGCTTCCGTGTACCTATTTTAAAAAACAAAGAGCACAAATTTAATTATATTAGAAATTGCAGTGAAATTATGAATTGTAAAATCATGATCAAGTGAAATTGATATATAGTAGCAACCAACCCTGCAACTTGGGCATTGACCAACCATGGTCTCCAATTGTAGTCAACACTCAAATTTAGAGATCTTATCCATTCTTGAGTGCCCACATATGGAACAAGCATGTCATGATCACCACTGTACGGAATTTTTTTTTACAAATTAATTAACTTTGATAACAAAATATTTATAGTACAAGCAAGAAAAGACGGTATTTTATACACACACCACTAAAGTATCATGGGGTTCGAATTTTAGACCATTTGATCTGCACATTAAGACCATTTTTCATTGGACTAGACCCCATTGACAATTAATCTTTAGAGTAGAGGAACCATTCATCTATTTGCTAGCATTTTTTTTTCTCTCTGAAAAAATTGGAAACATTTGGAAAAATTGAGAAAATTAAGAATATTGAACCTGTAAACCAGTGCTCTAAGGTTTTTCTTGGTGAGGTTTCGATGATAGTCAACACTAGAGCTAACGTCATCAGTATAACTGCTAGATAAGCTCTGATTGCATCTTTCCCAATCCTTTATTGTTCCCTGCAAATTTGTAATTGTAAAAGAACTTAAATTGAAATGATATATTATCTGGATTGTTACTGACACTCATCATGCATGATGTGTCCCTCGAAGTGCAATCTTTCTTTTATATTTTTATAAAATAAGGGCGCACCTCTCGAATGTTTAGAGCATCTTGGACAATTTTATCATTAGCCCAAATGAAGGCGAATAAATAGTTATAACTCTGCAAAGAAGTAGGGGGTAGCAAGATATTAGCATATGTGCAACATATAGTTCAGTCATGTATATATATAAATATATGGCTAAGTTTCTTTTTAAGTCTATGAAATTTGACTCATTTCCCACTTTGGTCTATATGATTTCAGTTCCGGAATTTTGGTCATGTACGCTTGCTTGGTTTGCAATCAAGTTTAAATCGAAAACTCAATCAAATTCATAGGTGAAATCCTGACATGGTAGTAGGCAACCAAAACATCTGCATTTTTGTCTCCACAAAAAAAGTTTGCAAGCAATCCAAAGGGGAGGATGTTAGATTTTTGGACTTGATTGCTAACTAAACAAAACTATAGAATTAAAATTGCCAAAATGGATAACACATAGGCCAAAATGAAAAATAAGTCAAACTTTAAGAACCAAAAGTGCGATTTTGACCTAAATTTGTAAGTGTATATTGTGGAAGAGAAATCAGATAGAAATATACATGACACCATAGTTTTGTAGAATGATGATGAGGAACATCTAAGAAGTTTTCTCCATCCAAATTTTGTTCCCATTTGAAACCTTTTGGATTTGGAGAACGAATGCTACACTTTGGCTCCAATATTTGGGCACGATTTATCCTTTGAATGCACTGCAAATTTGTTAGAGTGGCAAATCGATCTTCATCAGTTAAATAGAATTTTAATAATAAATGTAAACCAAGAACTAGTAATTCTCACCTCAGTGACTTCTTCAAGGTCTTCCACACAAGGTGCATCGTTTGGGTCTACATTAGTATACTCACCCTTGCAATTTGTTTTGGTTATCATGACCCAATTAAAAAAATTAATTAACTTTTTAGATCATGACACACAAGTACATTCTATACTAAAAGATGTTTCTTGATAAGAAATATGTTTATGGGTGCGAAATATGTTTCTTGATAAAAAAAATATAAAAAACTTAAAAATAAAATAAAATAAAAATCCCAGCCCGTGGATGGCCTGACCGAATCCAAAAACCCCGCTTAGACTTGGCCCGATGGGTAGGCTAGGGCCAAGCTAGAAAAATAAAAAAGCCCTTGAAGGCCTGGCCCGAGCCGGCCCAATAACGAACCCTACCTGCATGACAATTTGAAGGGTAAAGTTTGCTAGTTTTCTATATTTTGTACCATCATCATCCTCCTCAATTTAATTAATTCAATGTTTGACTTTTCTTTTTCTTTTAATTCAAACACTAAAATTTAATTCAGTTTAATAATACCAAATCAATATTTAAATAATAATTCATTATTGTTCACTCAGCCTCTTGCAAGCTCTTACTATTCCAAGACAGCTTTTGTTGCTCCAAAATTTAATAAATGCGATGAAGAGTCAAAGTTCACTCGTTTGTTATGAAGAGTGAATGAGGAGTCCCAAATTTGGTAAGTGGGTTAGACAAGGCTGCTAGAGGAGGTTTTGCTGATGTGGCTCACCTATTTTAGTGTCCCAAAGCTTTTAAAGAGATTTTTGGAAATGCTCTAATAATTTAGGTAGATTTAGATATATAATGGATGAATCTTATATTATATCAAGAACTTGTACATCTTACACAAATGAATTTCAACATAAAAATGATATTGACATCTAAGTGACAGTAGTTTTACAAATTTCTTTGCGTAAACTAAAAATATTCTTAAAAGAGATGACTCAAATAGACAAATTTTCAATACAAATTTGCACTAAAGATTATACTAAAAATGTGCTCCATCGTCTGTCGTACTAAAAATTATACATCAAGAACATGTGTTATACAAAAGTGACATTCACAGTTACATATCCAGTTGACAATATTCTTGAAATTTATTCACCAAAACAGTACCAGCTGCAACATCCAAGACTTTGGGGCACAAAAGTATTGGAATGAATGAGCTAATTAAACATAGTAATATGCAAACCACCTATCAATCATGGCAAGACATTCTATAGGCTTGTATTCTGGAGCTGTGTGGCCACCTCCCTGCACAGGTCAAACAAAACTTAATTTCCATTATTTTAGGTAATTTTTATTTTTTTGAGAAACATAGTTGACAAGAATTAAGCAGGATTTCCAGTTCTTGCCTTTACAGTCACAAATGTCAAACTGTAGGCTTTCCTTGTATATGCATTGGTGTACCTATTAGAAAAAATAAATATATATCATAAATTGCAGTGACATTAACATTATGACTAACTAAAATTAAGAGTAGCAACCAACCCTGCAACTTGGCCATTAACAAACCATGGTCTCCATTGATAATCAACACTCAAATTTAGAGATTTTATCCATTCTTGAGTGCCCACATATGGAACTTCCATGTCATGATCACCACTGTACCGAAAAAATAAATCTACAAATTAACTTTGATATATTTCAGACAGTAATTCATCGGTTTAGTTGCACAAACGGGTGTGGATTTTTACGGATATACAAAATTTGGAAATGGAGAAAATTAAGAATATTAATTAGTGTACCTGTAAACCAGTGCTCTAAGGTTTTTCTTTGTGAGGTTTCGATGATAATCAAGACTACTTCTAACATCATATGCGTAACTGCTAGATAAGCTTTGATTGCATCTTTCCCAACCCTTTATTGTTCCCTGCAGGTTGTAATGGTAAACAAAAGTTTTATATAGGTAATGTAATTCTCAAAATTATAACTTACCTCTCGAACGTGAAGAGAATTTTGGACAGTTTTATCATTAGCCCAAATGAAGGAGAACAGATGGTTATAATCCTGCAAAGAAGTAGGGGTAGTAAGGTATTAGCATGCCACACAGAGTCATGTACATATATAACTATAAAGTCTCTGTAATTTGACTCATAATCCTCTTTGTTGTATAACATTAAAATTTTGGCGATTTTAGTTTTATAATTTTGTTTGGTTTGTAATCAAGTCCAAAATGTAAACTTTGTAAATGAAATTCTGGCAGGGCAACAGGCAACTTCCACATTTTAGGGCATTTTCGTCTCTCCAAAACGTTTGCAATCAACACAAAATGTAAGTATTCAGAATTCTGCACTTGATTGCTAACTAAACTGAATTAAGTAAAAAACGAGTTAAACCATAAGAACCAAAAATAAGTGATTTGACCTAAATTTATAAGGGTATGTATTGTCTAAGAGTGTGAGAGAGAGAGAGTCTGTAATTTACACGACACCATGGTTCTGTAGAATGATGTAGCACGTCTAAGAAGTTATCGCCATCGAAGTTTAGATTCCATTTGAATATTTTTGGGTTTGGAGACATAGTGCTACATATTGGCTCCAATATTTGTCCAAGATTTATCTTTTGGATGCACTGCAAATTTTTTAAGTGGTAAATCGATATTCAGTATCACACTTGAATGTATAATAAATGCAAACCAAGAACACTGTAGTAATTCTCACCTCATTGATTTCTTGGAGGTTTTCCACACAAGGTGCATTGCTTGGATCTACTTGGACATACTCGCCCTTGCAATTTGTTTTAGTTGACTATATATAATGCGAAGAGATTAGGTCTCAAATTAAAGCCCAATAACAGACATTATTTCAGTGTTTTGCTCGGTCATTGCACGAAAATTATACATACTCAAATGCAATTATAATACGAATGTGTTCTAGAGTGAAGACCCAGAAACACACAAACACACAAACACACTTACTTAAGAATGTAAAGTAGTCTTAGGAAACTTGATAAAATAAAATACAATATAGAATGAGTGGTTCCACTACTAATAACACTAATGCATTTTTATGATAGAATAGAATTCCACACCTACTAAGGTTTTGTGTAGGTGGTTACATTAAGAACAATATCAGTGTTAATTGTAGTGAGCTGCTAGACATTTTACACATTCATTCAACTCTCGATTTTCTTTCTTTAGAGTTAAGGAAAATCAAGGAAGTAATTTTTACACTGTCATTTTACACTCTCCTTTTCTTTTCTAGTTTTATGTTTCATCAATAATTACTATCGGTTTTTCTAAATAAAAAAAAAGTCACTAGAGAGCATTTATACCTCATAGAGTGTATCGGAAATAAGTGCCATGCGGTGAGCAAATTTAATTCGTGAATTGACGTCATATGTTGGTTCTGTAAATGGGTTGCCTAGCACATAACCCTGAGTTCAAAATAGCCCAAAGACCAAACAAGGGCACAAGACAGACAAAAACAAAGAGCACAAACGATGAGCCACAAACAAAAGGAGAAGGACTAAAATCAAACAAGTTTAAAATCAGATTGAATTACTTCTTACTTTGAGATTCAGTGGTGGTTCATGCCCGACTTCATTGCCTAGAACAGTTTAGATTTAGAAAAAGAGTTGCCTCATAAGTTAATTAAATAAGTTTAGTGAAATAGCTGAAGAAGATACAACGCTAGAGTCCAAAGTTAGCTGAAGAAGTCTTCATCCCCAACAAAAAGTTACCGTTGGACACTTCCTGAACAATGATGGGAACAGTTATGCCTGAATATGAATCACCAGCAATGTACAGTGGATTTTTCAGAAATTCAGGATGATCTTTAAGCCACTGCAGCACCAACATATATATATATATATATATATATATATATAGATATAAAATTAATTAATTAATGAGATTTAATATATAATTTTAAACCCTTTTAAAATTACTTAACCAATTTTCACCTTCCTTAGAAATTCATAGGTCTGAGCTGCTGATAAGGTATCGCCGGTCCGGTATCCTCCCCAACGTTTTGCATAGGAGAATCCAGTACCAACTGGTTGATCCAAAAATATTATGTTGGCAACCTGAACACTTTCCAATTAGATTTTAGTGACAAATTACAAGTTTTGCCACTAAACTACATGAGTATATGGATTAATTACCTTTGTCCATGAATGTGGATTCAACACAAATGTTGGTTCGTTCCCACTAGAATTTGCGTAGTTGAACATTATTGGACCTACCAAAACAAATCAAATTCAGGGCATAGCAACTTTGTTAAATATTAATTAAATGCAAGGTTATTGACACTTTTTAATGGATGTGATTGTTCATTTCATCTTCCACATAAAGTTGGTATGAGAATGTGGTATACAAATGTGGTAAAAGCAGCATTACTCAATAGAGGAGATAATAATGTCTTGCATACTTAAAAAAAAATTTCAGATAAGGTTTTATAAAATTGATAATAATGTCTTGCATACAACGACCATTTTTTGATGTTGACGTTGACGTTGACGTTGACCTATAGCTCTACCTTACAGTCAACATCTAACTAACAGTGGTTTTATATAGCTTCAAATTAATTCTAAGTAGGAGAATCCCTGATCTAACAATATGAGTAATCTTCTCTTGTTTGACAACTTTGTTAAATGTGTGGCCAAATTCATGGTTCGGCAATATAGACAAACACAAGTATATGACAAGAGAACATTACGTAGTTGTTATGAAGATAAAGGATGATGAATATGTAAAATAATAATGTACCTATTTGGTATACAAGGCCAGAAAAACCAGAACAACCGGGACCTCCGGTGAGCCAAAGCACCAAGGGGTCTTCCTTGGGACTCCTCTCCGACTCAACGAAGTAATAAAATAGCTGCACATCATCCAAATCGCCCACCCCCACGTACCTTTTTTTCTTTCATACCAATCAGTGACTCATAGTGGGAAGAACTGATATTTACATATGTATATAATACGAGAAAAATTGAACACCTAGGATTTTCACGTATAACCCACAGGTGGAGAAGAAAATAATAGTTGAAAATTACTAACCCAGTCTCAAGTTTAAAGGGGAGGTCACCGGAAAAACCCGGTAGGGTGTCGATGGTGGATTTTGATGCAACAATAATGGGACCGTCAAGGAAGACCAGAAGAAGTGCTAGCGGCAACATGGTCATGATGCACTTGAGATGTTGAAGGCAAGAATTTTGACAAAAAAAGTTTAGGGTTAGATAGTAGATGAAATAAACTAGATAGTAGATGAAATAAACTAGTGGATAGAAGGAGACCCTCCTCTCACAAGGATATATATGCATAATGTATTCACGATTTTCTTCACCTACTATATCTTTGACTTTTTCCGTTTAGGCTCAATGTATCGTTTACCGTTTTTCATGAATAAATAGAAAAAAAACCTTGGTTGTATGAAAAATAATAATAATACACATTTAGCTCCTGTGAAAAGCAACTTACAGAGAGGAGAGTAAACGGAAGCAAACACCTATCATCATGGTTTGGTACTTTGAAAGATCACGGATTTTATTCTATTTTATTTTATTTTATTCGAAATCGGACTTCATTAAATGATTTCCAACATAAAAATGATATTGACAATATTCTTATAAAAATGATGCAACATCAAAGAAGCTTGATAACTAAGCAAGCTATCCTTTCCTGCAAGTTGAAATTATTGATTTCTTAACCACAAGGTGTGGTGCGGTTGGCAAACTGCCGCACCATTATATATATCCCAACAAAATTATAATTAATTAATTAATGAGATTTAATATATAATTTTAAACCGTTTTAAAATTACTTTAAGCAATTTTCACCTTCCTTAGAAATTCATAGGTATGAGCTGCGGATGATATATCACCGGTCTCGTATCCTTGCCAACTTTTTTCATAGCTAGGAGAATCCAGTACCAACAGGTTGATCCAAAAATATTATGTTGGCAACCTGAGCATTTTCCAATGCATTAATTTGGGTAAAGTTCTTGACAAATGAAGTACAGATTAAGTAGTGGCTAGGTTTACCTTTGTCCATGAGTATGGATTCAACACAAATGTTGGTGTTGAATCAGTAATGCCTGACTCAGATCTACAGCTACCTTCCAGTCAACATCCAATTAATGGTTTCAAATTAGTTCTAAGCGGGATTTCCCGCTTACTTACGAGAGTAATCTCTTTTTGTTTAATTAGGTACGTAAATTTTCATATACAAGGTCAGAGAAGGCAGAACAACCAGGACCTCCAGCTCCAGTGAGCCAAAGCACAAGAGTATCATACTCTGGACTCCCTTCAAACTCAAACAAGTAATAAAACAGCTGGACATCATCCTTGCTGCCCACTCCCACGTACCTTTATATGATTAAACCCTTAAAATATATAATTCATCATGGTCATCTTTTGTATTAATGTAAAGTACTTAACAGAGTAGAAAATAATAGTTAACCGCGAAACCCAGGTAGGGTTTTGATGATATTAGATGATGATGTGGCAATAAAGGAGGAACAGAACTAGTGCTAGCGGTAACATGGTGATGATGTAGCAGATGCTGCACTGGGGATTGACTGGCTATATATATTGTTGTGCCATATAGTTTTTGTTTTGTTTTGCAGTTAACTGCAATTTTACCATTTATAGAGACGGCAAGTGTTACAAACCCATTAATTGGCGGTCCACTGTGAACTTATGGAGACGGCACGCATGTGTTAGGTTTTCTTCTTCAAGTACCATTTATGAAGTGAATGTACATTATGGGGGTTGGAAAGATATAGAACATGAGGACTCAGTCCAAGAAACAAAGAACACTAGGTGAAAGTAGCCTCGTGATGAACAGTGTACAAGAAGACCCTCTTCTCACAAGGATACATATGATTTCCTTACCTATTTTATTTATGACATTTGTTTAGCAAAATCAGTTTACCATTTTCAACAAATCAATTGTCACATTTAGTTGTTTAGAAAAGAATAGAGTTTGACAGAGTTAGCTCATGTGAAAAGCGATTGTTCAAGAGTTTGACGAATCATTGATATACAATTTATAGTGAACTTCACAAGGTGTCAATAGAAGGAGATTGAATATGTATTCTAGCGAATATAAATCGGGAGAAAGTTTGGTGTGTTGTTCGAATTATGAAGCAGAGTGTACGTATGGTATGGGGTCCGATTAAAGCTCTTATGCCCATGTGCTGTTAGTTGTATATTGTGAGCTGTGAGCTGGCATGTTAGTTACAATTATTAGTTAGTTAGCAGTTTGTTAAGTTAATATGCTGGTTAGTGTTAATTAAAGCTGAACTGATCTACGTGTATATATAAGCTGATACTGTTACTTTGGAAGATAATGAAAACCATTCCTTCAATATCTAACTTTCAGCAGACCTGATATTGCTTTTGCGGTAAACACTCTCTGTTAGTTTATGCACACTCCGACTGAGCTCCATTTTGCTGCTGTGAAGCGTGTTCTACGTTTTCTTGCTGGTACCCTTACTCATGGGATTCATTTCACTTCTGGTGATGTTCATCTTGCTTATTCTGACGCTGACTGGGCCGGTGATGTGAATGATCGGTGTTCCACGACTGGTTATGTTGTTTTTTTGGGCAATAATCCCATCTCTTGGTGTGCCAAGAAACAAAGCACTGTGTCTCATTCTTCTACAGAAGCAGAATATCAGGCTCTTGCGATTACTGCGGCTGAGATGTCCTGGCTTCGACAACTTCTCTGTGATCTTCACTTGTTTCTTGATCGACCCCCTATTCTTTGGTGTGATAACATTTCAGCTCTTGCCCTTGCTTGTAACCTTATCTTTCATGCACGCAGGAAGCATATTGAAATTGACTTTCACTTTATTCGTGAACGTGTCACTTGTGGTGATATGGTGGTATCTCATATTCCAAGCAGCAATCAACTTGCGGATATCTTTACTAAGGGCTTACACACTTCTCAATTCTCTTATCTTCGTGACAACCTAATTTTGAGTTCTCCTAGCATTAGCTTGTGGGGGGATGTTAGCCTACACCTCAGACCACCTTATTAAAGCTCTTATGCCCATGTGCTGTTAGTTGTATATTGTGAGCTGTGAGCTGGCGTGTTAGTTACAATTACTAGTTAGTTGGCAGTTTGTTAAGTTAATCTGCTGGTTAGTGTTAATTAAAGTTGAAATGATCTACATGTATATATAAGCTGATACTGTTACTTTGGAAGATAATGAAAACCATTCCTTCAATATCAAATATCTCTCTCGAACTCTTTTCTACCTTCTGTGATTTCCAAGCTTGATTGAGCTCTTTAATGGAGTCCTAGAGGAAAGCTTTCAGAAACTTCATGATCAATATCATCAGAAGCTACCAGAACTTTCCATTTAATTTGTACATACGGTAGGATTGAACCTCATGTTCTGCTGTCCTACTAAAGATATTATACATCTAGAACATGTGTTGCATATTTCTCATCCAAAGAAGGAACATGTGTTACACAAACGTAACATTGACACGCAACAGCTACATCCAATCGACAATATTCTTTGAAATTTTTTCACCGAAACACTACCAGCTGCAACATCCAAGAATCGGGGCACAAAAATGTTGCAATGCGTAAACTAAAATATCTTAACTTCGTGGTGAAATCGACTATGGATTTCTTTAATACAAGAGATCACCCAAATGGACAAATTTTCAATACAAATATATATATGTGTGTGTTGGAGTTGCTTGAATGAGCTAATTAAACATAGTAATATGCGAGCCACCTATCAATTATTGCAAGACATTCCACAGGCTTGTATTCTGGAGCTGTGTGGCCAGCTCCCTGCATACGTCAAACAAAATCCATTATTTAAGTTTTTTTGTATATTTGTTTTTTTAAGAAACATAGTTGAGAAGAATTAAAACAGGATTTCCAGCTCTTGCCTTTACAGTCACGAATGTCAAACTGTACGTTTTCCTTGTATATGCGTTGGTGTACCTATTGAAAAAAAAAAATAATTAATTAAATTAGAAATTTTTGTGACATTATGAAAATAGTGAAACAATATATGCAGCTAACTAAAATTGATAGTGGCAGTCAACAGGGTCTAGTCCAGTGGAATTGACTTGCAGACTAGTGGTCTCAGATTAGAATTCCTATGACACCTTGACATTGTATGTACATATGAGAAAATCCTTTACCCCTAATTGCATATATAAATAAAAAATGAAAAATAGTGGCAAGTAGAACTTGGTCATTATCAAACCATGGTCTCCATTGGTAATCAACACTCAATTTTAGAGATTTTATCCATTCTTCAGTGCCCACATATGGAACAACCATGTCATGATCACCACTGTAAGGAAAGAAGAAAAAAGAAAAAAAAAGCTGCAAATTAACTTTGATATTTCAAGACAGAAGAAATTTTCATTTATCTATTTGCTCAAACGTTTGTGGAGGATATTAGTGTACCTGTAAACCAGTGCTCTAAGGTTCTTCTTAGTGAGGTTTCGATGATAGCCAAAACTTGTACTCACATCATGTGCATAACTGCTAGATAAGCTCTGATTGCCTCTTTCCCAATCCTTTATTGTTCCCTGCAGTTTGTAAGTGTAAAAAGAGCACTTTAAGTGAAATTTTAAAAATAAAAAAAAAATTATGATTTTTGTATTTAGAACATTGCCATTCTCAAAATTATAACACACCTCTCGAATGTTTAGAGCATTTTGGACAGTTTTATCATTAGCCCAAATGAAGGAGAAGACATAGTTATAATTCTGCAAACAAGTATAGAGGGTAGTAAGGTATTAGCATGGAACATAGTTCAGCCATGCACACATGTATAAATTTATATGACTAAGGTACATTTTTAGTCTCTGTAATTTTACTCATTTTCCACTTTGGATCGATGTATATCATTGAATTTTTGCGATTTTACTTTTGTAATCTTGTTTGGTTTTTAAACAAGTCCAAATCGTAAACTTTGTTTCTTGGCAATAGGCAATCACCACAAATTGTAAGTATTTAGGGATTTGGACTTGATTGCTAACTAAATTAAATTATTGGACTAATATTTCCAAAATCAAAGTGAAAAACAAGTCAAACCATTTAAAATTTGTTATTTAACCAAAATTTATAAGAGTATATATTGTGCGAGAGTAAGTGAGCCAGAAATTTACACGACACCATGATTTCGTAGAATAATACAACACATCTAACAAGTCCTCTTCAGCAAAGTTTTGATCCCATTTGAATCTTTTTGGTTTTGGAGATAGAGTGCTACACTTTGGCTCCAATATTTGTGCAAGATTTATCTTTTGGATGCACTGCAAATTTGTGAGTGGTAAATCGATATTTAGTATCACACTTTAAAATATAATAAATGTAAACCAAGGACATTATAGTAATTCTCACCTCAGTGACTTCTTGGAGGTTTTCCACACAAGGTGCATTGCTTGGATCTACTTGAGCATACTCGCCCTTGCAATTTGTTCTAGTTGACTATATATATAATACGAAGAGATTAGCTCTCAAATTAAGCATTAATTTATCTTTTTTTGCTACATCGTTTGTACGAAAATTACAATTTGTTCTAGTCATTAATTTTAAAATTCAGATACAATTATAACATCATTGGGTTGTTAATTGGATTAGCACACGTATATAAAGACTTATAACTTAACACTTTCTTTCACGCATTCGCGACAAAAATTCAACTCTAGCTATTAATTCTTTCAAGAGTTAGAAAAATCAAATGATTAAAAAAAAAAAAAAAGCATATATAACCAGCCACTAGAGAACATTTATACCTCATAGAGTGCATCGGATATAAGTGCCATACGGTGAGCAAATTTAATTCTTGAGTTATACACTGGTTCTGTAAATGGATTGCCTAGCACGTAGCCCTGAGTTAAGTCAAGAAATATTAATTCCAATCACACATTAGAAAAATGGTAAAGAATTAAAGATTGACTTGTAACTTAAATGGTTAAAAACATTTATCCTTACACCCGAAGTCTTAAATTCGGTTCCCCCTTCCCTAATATCGCTTGTATAAAGACTGCTTGTAAATTCAAAGATGGTTAATGGACCATTAGGATTACAGGCCAAACGAAATGAGCAGAGAACAACTATAACAGCCCAAAAGACCAAAAAAGGGCACAAGATAAGCAAACAAGGGCACCAGACAGACAGACAAAGAGCCCAAAAAATAGGCAAAAGCAAAAAAGGAGGACGAAAATGATAGACAAGTATCTCAAGTTATAAAATAAAATAAAATAAAATAAAAATAGACAAAAAAAAAAAAAATTGAAATTCTTACTTTGAGATTCAATGGTGGTTCATGCCCGACTTCATTGCCTACAACAAATTAGATTTAGAAAAAAGAGTTGCTCATAATTTAATGCAATAGCTGAAGAAGTCTTCATCCCCAACAAAAAGTTACCGTTGGACACTTCTTGAACAATGATGGGAACAGTTATTCCTGAATATGAATCACCAGTAATGTACAGTGGATTTTTCAGAAATTGAGAGTGATCTTTAAGCCACTGCAGCACCATTATATATATCCCAACAAAATTATCATTAATTAATTAATTAATGAGATTTAATATATAATTTTAAATCCTTTTAAAATTACTTTAAGCAATTTTCACCTTCCTTAGAAATTCATAGGTATGAGATGCGGATGATATATCACCGGTCTCGTATCCTTGCCAACTTTTTGCATAGGAGAATCCAGTACCAACAGGTTGATCCAAAAATATTATGTTGGCAACCTGAACATTTTCCAATGCATTTGGGTAAAGTTCTTGACAAATGAAGTACAGATTAAGTAGTAGCTAGGTTTACCTTTGTCCATGAGTATGGATTCAACACAAATGTTGGTTCGTTCCCACTAGAATTTGCGTAGTTGAACATTACTGGACCTACCAAAAAAATTCAGGGCAATATATAAACAATTTAAAGCCATAAAAAGTCCTTCCAGTCAATAATGCCTGACTCTGATCTACAGCTACCTTCCAGTCAACATCCAATTAATGGTTTCAAATTAGTTCTAAGCGGGATTTCCCGCTTACTTACGAGAGTAATCTCTTTTTGTTTAACTTGCATGTTATGTTCAGCAAGACAATATTACTCTCAACGTCAACAGTATATATTATATTGTCGGTGTTGTAATGGAAGTACAAAGACATGATTAATTAAAAGGTGAGATAACAATTACCTATTTCGTATACAAGGCCGGAGAAGGCAGAGCAACCGGGACCTCTGGTGAGCCAAAGCAGTAGAGGGTCTTCCTTGGGACTCCTCTCCGACTCAATGAAGTAATAGAACAGCTGCACATCATCCAAATCGCCCACCCCCACGTACCTTTAATTTGTCATTAAAACCATCATTTTCACTCTCATACTTCATACGTATTAGTAACTCATATTGGGAGAACAACAACTAATATATGTATATGTATAATACGAGAAACACTCTTCAATGCTGGCTGACTTCAACTCATTTCTAACCTAGTTTCAAGTTTAAAGGGGAGGTTGCCAGAAAAGCCCGGTAGGGTGTTGATGATGGATGCGGATGCAACAATGTGACAGTTCAGGAAGACCAGAACAAGTGCTAGCGGCAACATGATGGTGATGATGCTTTTGAGATGTTGAAGACATGAATATTGACGAAAAAAATTTGGTTTCTTCATCAAATTTAATATTACATATCATATGACTCTATATGTGTGGTTTGATAGAACGTTAGGTAAACTCAGTGTACAAGGAGACCCTCCTCTCAAAAGCAGGGCGGAGCTAGAATTTTATATTTGAGGGGGCCAAAAAGTTTAGTTGTATATATTTTTTTGGCCTATTGAGTAAACAATTGCCTACAAAAGCACTAAATTGAAATTAGTGGTTTTTCTTTCATAAATGTAGTATGAAATTAGTGGTTTCTTCATCAAATTTAATAGTACATATCATATGACTGTATATGTGTGGTTTGATAGAACATTAGGTAAACTCAGTGTACAAGGAGACTCTCCTCTCAAAAGGATATAAATTAATGATTAGTTCCCTCATCTCTCCTACTTTATCTTTGGATTTTCCTCTTTAGGGGTCAACGTATCATTTACCGTTAATGATAGTTTAAGAAGCAGAATGCACATGAGTTAGAATGGTCAGCAAGGATGGTGCCAATTACATCACAAATGAACGACTTTGTTCTCCTTGGCTGTAACCTTACTTGTTTTTCATATGAACCCTTCATGTAAAGGTTTTATCATCATCATCAAAATTATTATTATTTTTTAAAAAGTGATATTCTAAATTACTCTAACGTATGAAGAGATGTGCTTTCGCCAACTTACCTACGTCTGCAAATGCACTAAAATAAGTTAGCTAAGAAAAGGGGTTTGCTTTCAATCTCTTTCCTCCTTAATTAATTTGCAAAAATAAACAACAAAAATGCAAAAAAAGACTCATGTCTTGATTCGAACCTGACGGTTCATTTTATCAAAGTTATCTTTGTTTCTCTATTGTTCTCTTTGATTTCAATTACTTTCTTAGACTATAGGCTTATTACTCTGTTTCAATACTGCTCACCTTGGTTTTAGTTTAAGGTCCTTTATATTCTTATGCAAACCTTATTATAATTTCCGATGTGGAATTCTATATTTTCAACACTATAAAGACATAATAAAATAAGAAGGAAGGAAATTTGTTTCCTCGGCTACCTTTTGCTCAATCGTTGTTTCTAATTGCTCACCTAAATGCAAAAACGAGTTTGTCGTGCCAAAAACTGGTTACTTGTTACTATTCGTGGTAGCATGACATATCATTTTGGGGTTCTACTCACGTAATAGTCAATCAAAACCTAATAACTTCGTTCCGTTTTCGAGTGGTTTTTATGCCATGTGAAGAACTCTCACCCTTGAGCTGAAGAAAACTAATGGCACACGAATAGAAACAGAGGAAAGGGTTTACCAATCCAGCATCAATTAATGACCTTTGCTTTGGGAAAAGAATAACTCAGCATAACAACTTATTATCTATCAGTAGATTGGTAATTTGAATTACTGACTACAGAGGGTAGTATGCCAACCACCTACTAATCATAGCAAAACATTCTTCAGGTTTGTACTCGGGAGCTGTGTGACCCGCTCCCTGAAAATCAGAAAATTTAGTCAGCTTTTGTTCAAGAAAATTCTAGTATGGAAAATATATATTTAAGTTCATAATGGTTCTTAAGCTTCTTGCCTTTATAGTTGCATATGTCAACTGGTACTTTTTGTATGTGTACTGCACTCTGTATCTAAAGGCCAAAAAATAGACGAAAAAAGGCATAACTATGAGATAATTGTAATCTGATTTTCTGACTAAACTTGATACAAAGTAAGAAAGAAGATGAGATAGATACAAACCCCGCAACCTGTCCATCGACGAACCAAGGCTTCCAACGACTGTCAACAGTCAAGTTCAGAGATTCTATCCAACCCATAGTACCCACATATGGAACATCCATGTCATGATCACCACTGTTAAATAGACAAGCTTTGTGTTCAGAAGAAATGGTAATGTGAGAATGAATAGATTGTGTGAGATTCTATTAACAGAGGGCTAAGCCTATGTTTGAATTCATGTACTTGAATTTTCCCTCCAATTAGAACTCCACATGGACTTGTGACAAATAAAACAAAAGAAAATTGGAAAGAGTTATCAGCATGCGTATTCTACAATATATATAGTACCTGTAAACCAAAACTCTATAGCCTTGTTTTATGAGGTTCTCGTGATAGACAAGACTGGAGGAAACATCAGATATATAGAATTCTTGTAAGGTCTTATTGCATCTCTCCCATTCCTTAATGCTTCCCTGATTCTTTAAAAAAAAAAAGATGAGCAAAATTAAAATACTGTGATATGTCATGAAAACCTGAAGAGTATCTTTGGAAGGAACTAATTAATTACCTCCTGAATATGAAGAGCTTCTTGGACAGTTTTGTCATTTGCCCATATATAAGAGAGGAGATATGTGTAAGCCTGCATTAACACAAGGCAGATATGTTGATTCAGAGTTAACATTTAGTACAACAAACACAAATGAGTAAGCTTACAACCTACAGATAAGTTACTGCTATACAGTATGTGTGTGTGTGCGCCAGCGTGTGCAGAGAGACTTACCCGACACCATGGCCTACGAAGTTGAGGAAAAGAAAGGAGGAGATTTACAGAGTCCTTATTAGTGCGATCATTTGCATACCCCTTTGACTGCGCTGGTTTTGGCGAATGGACGGTACATACAGGTTCCAATATATGTACATCATTTACGTCTTCGATACACTGCCAATCAAAATATGAAGTCAGTATTTTGATAGTACATTACTTAAAAGTGACAAGTAGTTGTAGAAACCAAAGAATTTGTTTTCTTTCCACTCACCTCGTTGTACAGTTCAAGATCATCCACACATAACGTGTTGTTTAGATCCACATTGATATAGTCTCCCTTGCAGTTTCTTTTCATTGACTTGCAAAATATACAAATCACAACCACATTTAAGAAAGACAGTCTTTTAGGAAGAAATAAAGTGACTATGCAAGAGCACTATATAACTTGAGGTAAAGATTTAGTCAGAATAGTTAAGAATGATTTGAAGAGCCAGAATCTAATCTCAACATGAAACCGACAAGAAGCGACAAAATTAGTGTGTATTTCACCTGGTATAGTTCCTCTGATATAAGTGCTTTCAGGTAAGCAAATAGAACTCTAGAATTCTCATCCTTTTCAGAATCTGTCATTGGATTGCCAAGCACATATCCCTGCAGCCAATAAATATGGAACATTATTGTCTGCCTACTTTTAAGGCCCACAGGCATATGATCTTCAATTAATTAACCATCAAAATAGAAATCATTCAAATTGTAATGGCAGAAAATGTACTTTGAGATTCATTGGTGGCGCATGTTCATCTTGATTACCTACATCAAAGTAAATAAAAAAATTTAAAAAGAACCTCAAATCAATACCTCATGATCCACACAACTAAGAAACTAACTATTTGCATGTGAGGCTGAATTAAAGGTTGCACGATTGACACTTCTCTCAATTCTTGGTAGCTGAAGCTGAGAAAAGGTCAAATTTAAGAGGGTTACCAACTTACCATCTGATATTTCCTGAACGACCATAGGAACAATTATGCCTGAATAAGAATCTCCGGCAATATAAAGTGGATTATTGTAGAACTTGGGATGATCCATAAGCCACTGCACCACAACAGTGAAAACAAAGATGTAGCTAAACTAGATGCAGGAAAATAATGTTCATTTCCAACAACCAATCATGTCAATTTTTGAAAAAAAGCCATTCTTAATCACTTGAAAGATGATCACATGAACTAGATCTTATGCCGAAACCTCATAGGCAAGTGCATCCTCTCACCTTTCTAAGAAATTCATATGCTTGTGCAGCTGATATTGTGTCATTCAGATTGGTATATCCTTCCCAATTTTTTGTATATGAGAATCCAGTGCCCACAGGTGCATCTAAAAATATTATGTTGGCAACCTGAAATTTTTCAATCGTTCTTCTCAATGTCATAAGAACCTCAATAACTTGAAGGTTTCTACTTAAACACATACACCTATAAGGCAATTGAAGCCTCCCACCTTTGTCCATGAATATGAATTCAACTTTAATTTTGGCTTGTTGCCAATGGAATGTGCAGAGTCAAAGGATAATGGACCTACAACAAAGTACGGATTAAATAGTGAGGCTAATTCTAATAATTAAAAGTTTGAACACAATATTTGTGCCAGATTACAACTAATGCGGATTAAAAACTATAGAATTATAATAGTGAAATACACACAATATACAATAATATTTGGGTTGATTTTTAATTTGGATGTACTGCTTTTGATGGGGACCTTCCTCTGTTTTGAGGCTCTTGGGCCAGGCTAGTTGCTCTGTAGTTTCTGCTTTGAACCCAGATTACCCAAAAAAGAAGAAGCAAAAAAAAAAAAAAAACAGAGAAAACAGAGCACACACTTTTTATCTTTCTTCACACTGCAAGTCTCATCAACTTGACAAACCTTTAATTTCTTTTTATTTTTCATTTATGTTGGGATTTTCTGGTGGTCTGTCACCAAAGTCATAAAAATTCAAAATAGAATAATATCCTCTAGAAGATGCAGAGAGTGGAAAATATAATCAGGTACCTAAATTTTCATATACAAGGCCAGAGAAGGCAGAACAACCAGGACCTCCAGTGAGCCAAAGCACAAGAGGATCATACTCTGGACTCCCTTCAGACTCCAAGAAGTAATAAAACAGCTGCACATCATCCATGCTGCCCACTCCCACGTACCTTTATATAATTAAACCCTTAAAATATATAATTCATGGTCATCTTTTGTATTAATGTAAAGTACTTAACAGAGTAGAAAATAATAGTTATAAGAACAAAAATACTAACCCAGTTTCAAGCTTAAAGGGGAGGTCACCGCGAAAGCCGGGTAGGGTTTTGATGATATTGGATGATGATGATGATGCAACATTGATGTTCAAAAGGGTCACCAGAAGAAGTGCTTGTAGCAACATGGTGGTGATGATGTACTTGCAGCTACGCTTATCTAATGATATATATATATAATATAATGAATTTCGTTTTTTTCTTGAGCCATGAAGTGACTGGATAATTGAACAGTAGGTGAATCCTCATGATCATCAGCCAAAAAAAAATTGAATATATTTTGATATTTTGGGAATTGTATTTTTCTTCTGGCTTTTGTGACTTGTCCCTTTCAAATTTTTCAACTTGTGTATGCAAGATTTGTTTAAAATGAGAGTCAAAGAAAGTGTGATTTTCAACTTGTGGTTGTTAGATATTCTAAATTTCAACAGGAAAAAAAAAACACAGAAGAAGAAGTTGTGATTTTGGTTCAGCAGAGGACTTAATCAGAACGAGGTATGGTGCCTGCTCTCAGCTCAACCAGTATGACGTGGTTGATTGGAAGAAAAAGAAAATGCAGGCCAAGAAGATAAGGGAAAAGAAACAGGGGATCGCAAGTTTCAAGATTCTTTAAACCAACATACCGTGGAGGCAGAAAATCCAGGTTTTGTCAGCCACAATATTTTTGGATCCAAGTCCAACTAATGGTCAGCCACCCGTTAGTCAACCTACTTACTCTTCTCTGCTCCTCTCTTGGATTAATATGTTCAAAGACTTCACAAAGGATCATCCAGATGAAGATTGTTTGCATGATATTTGGTTTTTTTACTACATAACACATTAACAATGAATATATATTAAATAATGGTGTGTTTATAGTACATAAAACTGATATTTGATTTATGATTTCATGCCATTCTTTGAAGAATTGACTCAAACAGACACAGAGGAAAGGCTTTACCAATCCAGCATCAACTAATGAACTTTGCTGTGAAGTGAACCAATTGACTTATTAATTTGGGATACACCAACATAAATTTTGACTACAGAGGGTAGTATGCGAACCAACGACTAATCATAGCATGACATTCTTCAGGTTTGTACTCGGGAGCTGTGTGACCCGCTCCCTGAAAAATCAAAAAATTTAGTCAGCTTTTGCTGAAGCAAATTCTAGTATGGAAAATATTTAAGTTCATTCTTAAGCTTCTTGCCTTTATAGTAGCATATGTCAACTGGTACTTTTTGTATGTGTACTGCACTCTGTATCTAAAGGCCAAAAAAGAAAAAAGGCATAACTATGAGATAATTGTAATCTGATTTTCTGACTGAGCTCAACACAAAGTAAGAAAGAAGATGAGATAGATACAAACCCTGCAACCTGTCCGTCGACAAACCAAGGCTTCCAAGGACTGTCAACAGTCAAGTTCAGAGATTCTATCCAAGCCATAGTAGCCACATATGGAATATCCATGTCATGATCACCACTGTGAATACACAAGCTTTGTGTTCAGAAGAAATGGTAATGTGAGAATGAATAGATTGTGTGAGATTCTATTAACAGAAAGCTAAGCCTATGTTTGAATTCATGTACTTGAATTTTCCCTCCAATTAGAACTCCAAATGGACTTTCTGCTTTGACTAAAACAAAAGAAAATTGGAAAGAGTTATCAGCATGCATATATCTAGTACCTGTAAACCAAAACTCTATAGCCTTGTTTTATTAGGTTCGCATGATAGACAAGACTAGAGGAAACATCAGATATATATAATTCTTGTAAGGTCTTATTGCATCTCTCCCATTCCGTAATGCTTCCCTGATTGTCATTTAAGATCAGCAAAATTAAAGGGTTTTGTCAAGAAAACCTGAAGAATATATTTAGAATGACCTAATTAATTACCTCCTGAATATGAAGAGCATCTTGGACAGTTTTGTCATTTTCCCAAATGGAAGAGTAGAGATAATTGTAACTCTGCATTAAAACAAGGAAGATATGCTGACTCAAAGTTTACATTTAGTATAACAAACAAAAATGAGCAAGCCACAACCTACAGATAAGTGACTGCTATGTAGTGGGCATTGTGTTTGTGTATGTGTGCGAACAAAAATGAGCAAGCCACAACCTACAGATAAGTGACTGCTATGTAGTGGGCATTGTGTTTGTGTATGTGTGCGAGTGCGCACACAGCAGAGAGACTTACCCGACACCATGGCTTAGGAAGTTGAGGAAAAGAAAGGAGGAGATTTACAGAGTCCTCATCGCTGAAATAGTTTCCGTTCCACTTTGACCGTGCTGATTTTGGTGACTCTATTATAGTACATGAAGGTTCCAATATATGTGCACTGTGTATGCCTTCGATACACTGCCGATCCAATTGTGAAGTCAGTATGTTTATCCTACATTACTTAAAAGTGACAAGTAATTACAGAAACCAAAGAATTTATTTCATTTCCACTCACCTCATTGTAAAGTTCAAGATCCTCCACACATAACGTGTTGTTTAGATCCACATTGATATAGTCTCCCTTGCAGTTTTTTTTCATTGACTTGCAAAATGTAAAAATCACAACCACATTTAGGAAAGACAGTCTTTTAGCAAGAAATGAAGTGACTTTGCAAGAGCACTGGGTACATAAAAAAAAACCAGCGCGTATTTCACCTGGTATAGTTCATCTGATATAAGTGCTTTTAGGTAAGCAAATAACACTTTGTAATTATAATCTTTTTTTTCATCTGTCACTGGATTTCCAAGCACATATCCCTGCAGCCAATATACTTTTAACTTTTTAAGGCCCACATTCAGATGATGAGGAAGTTATGAACTACAACACAATAGAAATCATTCAAATTATAATGGCAGAAAATGTACTTTGAGATTCATCGGTGGCACATGTTCATCTTGATTACCTACATAAATATAAAAATAAATTAAAATCAATACCTCATGAAACTGTTTTTGCCTTATATTGAGCATGAAGAGGTGATGAATGAAATGTTCAATATTATTTTCATGTGAGACTGAATCAATTCTTGGTAGCTGAAACTGACAAAAGGTAAAACTTAAGAGGGTTACCAACTTACCATCCGATATTTCCTGAACGACCATCGGAACAATTATGCCTGAATAAGAATCTCCAGCAATATAAAGTGGATTATTGTAGAACTTGGGATGATCCATAAGCCACTGCACCCACAATAGTGAAAACAAAGATGTAGCTAAACTAGATGCAATAAAATAATGTTCATTTCCAACAACCATCATGTCAATTTTTTATTATAAAAAAAAAGCCATTCTTAATCATTTGAAAGATGATCACATGAACTAGATCTTATGCAGAAACCTCGTAGGCAAGGGCATCGTCTCACCTTTCTAAGAAATTCATATGTTTGTGCAGCTGACAATGTGTCATTGAGATTGCTATATCCTTCCCAATTTTTTGCATAGGAGAATCCTGTGCCCACCGGTGCATCTAAAAATATTATGTTGGCAACCTGAAAGTTTTGGATATTGTTCTTCTCATTGTTATAAGTGTTGAGAGTATTTGTCCCACATTGAAATGTTAAGGGACCTAGCCTGGGTTTATAAGGAGTTGGGCTACTCCCCCCATAGCCAATTGGTTTTGGGGTGGAACCTCAACTTCCTTCATGGTATCAGAGCAAGGCTTCACGTGTTGGGCCCAACGGCCACACCTGCTCCCACGTCACCCAATATGTGTTGTCCACGTGTTAGGCTTGAAAGTTCGCCACACGTGCGGGGGCGTGTTGAGAGTATTTGTCCCACATTGAAATGTTAAGGGACCTAGCCTGGGTTTATAAGGAGTTGGGCTACTCCTCCCATTGCCAATTGGTTTTGGGGTGGAACCTCAACTTCCTTCATGGTATCAGAGCAAGGCTTCATGTGTTGGGCCCAACGGCCACACGTGCTCCCACGTCACCCAATATGTGTTGTCCACGTGTTAGGCTTGAAAGTTCGCCACACGTGCGGGGGCGTGTTGAGAGTATTTGTCCCACATTGAAATGTTAAGGGACCTAGCCTGGGTTTATAAGGAGTTGGGCTACTCCCCCCATTGCCAATTGGTTTTGGGGTGGAACCTCAACTTCATTCATGGTATCAGAGCAAGGCTTCACGTGTCTACATCAATAAGAACCTGAATAGTTGTTAAATATCACATACAAAGGCATAAACACAAACACCTACCTTTGTCCATGAATATGGATTCAATTTTAATTTTGGTTTGTTGCCAATGGAATGTGCATTGTCAAAGGATAGTGGACCTACAACAAAGTATGTGTTAAATAGTTGCAACTTTAATGTGCAGAGTTACAATTATATTCTGTGTATTAGTGAAAATTACACAGAATATACTTAGAAAACCTAAACACTAATCAACTTTGTATGGCTTTTGATGGGTTTTGAGGCTCTTGGTCTAGGTAAGTTGCTCTGTAGGTTTACTTGTGTGCTTTGGCTCCCAGCCTAACCAAAAAAAGAACAAAAAAAACAGAGAAAACTGAGCCTTTCCCTTTCTTTTAAAAAGATTTTCTGATTATAAAATTTCATAAAATTTCAGAATATAATAATATCATCTGAAAGATGCAGAGTCTGAAAAATATAATAAGGTACGTACCTAAATTTTCATATGCAAGGCCAGAGAAGGCAGAGCAACCAGGACCTCCAGTGAGCCAAAGCACAAGAGGATCATACTCTGGACTCCCTTCAGACTCAAAGAAGTAATAAAACAGCTGCACATCATCCATGCCGCCCACTCCCACGTACCTTTATATAATTGAACCCATAAATTATATAATTCATTGCCATCTTTTGCATTAATGCAAAGTAATTAACGAAGTAGAAAAAAAATAGTTATAAGAACAAAGATACCAACCCAGTTTCAAGCTTGAAGGGGAGGTCACCGCGAAAGCCGGGTAGGGTTTTGATGATATTGGACGTTGATGCAACATTAATGTTCAAAAGGGTCACCAGAAGAAGTGCTTGTGGCAACATGGTGACGATGATATACTTGCTGCTAGGCATATTTCATCACATATATATAGTCTACAGAGGATGGCTTATGGCTCTACTGTGAATTTAGGAAGCGTGCTATAATTGAATATGTCTTTTTTCTTCAGCCATGACGTGACTGGATAGTCTGAGAACATTAAGTGAATCCTCGAAAGGAGACCCTCTTCATTCAATTATCCTTTTTTATTTGTTTAGCCTAGTAATAATATGAATATGTTTTCCTATCATAAAAAAAAAAATTGAATATGTTTTATACTTTGGGAATTGTATTTTTCTTTTGGCTTTTGAAGGAGATTGATTGTCTTAGCTTGGTGCATGTGAAAACAAGTGGGTGTGTTGATCAATTGTTTGGAGAAATTCTTCCCGTGGATAAGGTGGGACCCCAATACAAGGTTTTAGCTTAGTTGTGGGATGGGCGGGAGAAAAACTTGCAATTTCCGGTCAATAATGCTATACCACGTGGAAGTATTATCACGCATGTTATAGCGTTATTGGCAGGAAATAGCAAAATAGTGTTATCTTCGTTTCATGAAAATCTTTCTCAATGGGCAGATGTCTAACATGGTTAGATGGCCGAATCAAAGAATTTCTCCCCATTGTGAGAGTGCACATGAAATTTCCTAACTTCTATTTTTTTGGGTCGATAAAATTTCCCCAACTTGAAATACGACAAACTACATGTTTTTTTGGTTGATAGGATTAACCACATGAAAAGCCACATACACATTCATTACATATTTTTTTGGCAGGAAGAAGCATATATACATTTTTGTCCTTATGCTTGCTGGTATGAAAAATAGTTTGCCACAGAGAGGTATAGTGCCTGCTCTCAGCTCAACCAGTATGACGTGGTTGATTTCGAAGAAAAAGAAGATGCAGGCTAAGAAGATAAGGGAAAAGAAACAGGGGATTGCAAGTTTGACGATTTCTTTAAAACCAACCTACCGTAGAGGCAGAAAATCCGAGGTTTTTTAGGACCACAAGTTTTCTGTTTTGTATTGATATGCGGAAATTGAACCATTTTTTGGATAAAACTAATGGTCAGCCACCAATTAGTCAACTTAGTCTTCTCTGCACCTCTCTTTGATTGTTGTTCAATGGGTATAAGATTCACAAAGGATCATCATTCAGATGATGATTTTTTGCATGGTTTTTGGTTTATTTACTACCTAACACATTAACAATGAAGATAAATTAAATAAAACTGATATTTGATTTATGATTTCATGTCATTCTTGGAAGAATTGACTTATTAATTTTGGGATACAGCAATAGAAATTCTGACTACAGAGGGTAGTATGCGAGCCACCGACTAATCATAGCATGACATTCTTCAGGCTTGTACTCTGGAGCTGTGTGACCCGCTCCCTGAAAAATCAGAAAATTTAGTCTTAACTTTTGCTCAAGCAAATTGCAGTGTTGGAATAATTAAAGTTCATGATGGGTCTTGGCTTCTTGCCTTTATAGTTGTATATGTCAACTGGTACTTTTTATCTGAGTACTGCACTCTGTATCTAAAGGGGGAAAAAGAAGAAGGCATAACTATGAGATAGTTGTAATCTGATTTTGAGACTAAAATCAACTTAAACAGAAGAAAGATTAAGGACATGAAGAAAATAAAAAGTGAGAAAAAAGCTGAGATAGATATCAACCCTGCAACCTGCCCGTCGACGAACCACGGCTTCCAACGACTGTCAACAGTCAAGTTCAGAGATTCTATCCAAGCCATAGTAGCCACATATGGAATTACCATGTCATGATCACCGCTGTTAATCGACAAGCGTTGTGTTCAGAAGAAATGATAATTTGAGAATAATTAGATTGTGATGCAGCAAGATTAGCACTTACATACATAGGTTCAATCATTTATAATAAATAGGTGTCTTTATCCAAAGAAAACTGGAGAGAATTATACGCATATACAGTACCTGTAAATCAGAACTCTATAGCCTTTTTTTATGAGATTCTCATGATAGACAAGACTGGAGGAAACATCAGATATATATGAATCTTGTAAGGTCTTATTGCATCTCTCCCATTCCTTAATGCTTCCCTGATTGTCATTTAAGACAGTAAAATTAAAGTACTGTGATATTTCATGAAAACTTGAAGAATATATTTGGAAGGAACTAATTAATTACCTCCTGAATATGAAGAGCATCTTGGACAGTTTTGTCATTTGCCCAAATATAAGAGAAGAGATAATTGTAACTCTGCATTAAAATAAGGCAGATATATATGTTGACTCAAAGTTTACATTTTAGTACAACAAACACTAATGAGTAACCCACAACCTACAGATAAGTTACTGCTATGTCCTATGCATTGTGTGTGTGCATGCGTGCGCGCGCAGAGAGACTTACCCGACACCATGGCCTAGGAAGTTGAGGAAAAGAAAGGAGGAGATTTATGGAGTCCTTATCGCTAAAATAGTTTACGTTCCACTTTGACCCTGCTGATTTTGGCGATGCTCCTAAAGTACATGAAGGTTCCAATATCTGTCCACTGTGTATGTCTTCGATACACTGCCGATCCAATTGTGAAGTCAGTATTTTTATCCTACATTACTTAAAAGTGACAAGTGGTTGCAGAAACAAAAGATTTTGCTTTATTTTCACTCACCTCGTTGTAAAGTTCAAGATCCTCCACACATAACGTGTTGTTTAGATCCACATTGATATACTCTCCCTTGCAGTTTTTTTTCATTGACTTGCAAAATATAAAAATCACAACCAGATTTAAGAAAGTCTTTTAGCAAGAAATGAAGTGAGTATGCAAGTGCGTAGTCACCTGGTATAGCTCATCTGATATAAGTGCTTTTAGGTAAGCAAATAACACTTTGTAATTATTATCTCTTTTTTCATCTGTCACTGGATTTCCAAGCACATATCCCTGCAGCCAAAATATATATGGAACATTATTGTCTGCCCTACTGTTAGGGCCTACAGGCATATGATGAGAAATCATTCAAATTATAATGGCAGAAAATGTACTTTGAGATTCATTGGTGGCACAAGTTCATCTTGATTACCTGCATAAATATAAAAATAAATTAAAATCAATACCTCATGAAACTAAATTTTGGCCTTATTTGTCCATCTGATATATATTGAGATTGAATCAAAGGTCAAATTTAAGAGGGTTGCCAACTTACCATCTGATATTTCCTGAACGAGCATAGGAACAATTATGCCTGAATAAGAATCTCCAGCAATATAAAGTGGATTATTGTAGAACTTGGGATGATCCATAAGCCACTGCACCACAACAGTGAAAACAACAATGTTGCTAGCTAGATATGGAAGAAAAGTGTTTTATATTCCAACAGCCAATCATGTTGATTTTCGAAGGAATTCTTAATCACTAGAATTAAACCTCTCACCTTTCTAAGAAATTCATATGTCTGTGCAGCTGACAAGGTGTCATTGAGATTGCTATATCCTTCCCAATTTTTTACATATGAGAATCCTGTGCCCACCGGTGCGTCTAAAAATATTATGTTGGCAACCTGAAAGTTTGGGATATTGTTCTTCTCAATGTTATAAGAACCTGAATAGTTGCTAAAAATCACATACGTACAAAGACATAAACACAAACACCTACCTTTGTCCATGAATATGGATTCAATTTTAATTTTGGTTTGTTGCCAATGGAATGTGCATAGTCAAAGGATAGTGGACCTACAACAAAGTATGTATTAAATAGTCTTAAATGGAATGGGAAAAGAACTAATAAAATACATACGTGTTTTATCAGGCAAAATTTTGGCAAGATACAACTAAAAAGTTTGACCACTATATAATATTGTAAAATAATTAATTTAAATATTTCAATATAATTATTGTTGCTTAAGTACTTAAATCTCTTCAATCATATTTTCATGTTTTTGAACCACCGATATTTAAGACCGTGATGGAAACTAACCCCAGTAAAAAATACACAGAATATACTTAGAAAAGCTAAACACTCATCAACTTTGCGCTTGCTTATAACTTGGGGTGTACGGCTTTTGATGGGTCCTCTTCCCTGTTCTGAGGCTCTTGGGCTGGGTTAGTTGCTCTGTAGGTTTACTTGTGTGCTTTGGCGCCCAGACTAACCAAAAAAAAGAACAAAAAACAGAGAAAACAGAGCACACCTTTTTATTTTTATTTTTTTGTGTTGAAAGTCTTCCCTATCTTTTAAAAAGATTTTCTGATGGTCTGATACCAACGTCATAAAATTTTAATATAGAATACTATCATCTGAAAAATATAATAAGTTACCTAAATTTTCATATACAAGGCCAGAGAAGGCAGAGCAACCAGGACCTCCAGTGAGCCAAAGCACAAGAGGATCATACTCTGGGCTCCCTTCAGACTCAAAGAAGTAATAAAACAGCTGCACATCATCCATGCCGCCCACTCCCACGTACCTTTATATAATTCAACACATAAATTATATAATTCATTGTCATCTTTTGTATTAATGCAAAGTAATTAACAGAGTAAAAAAAAACAAAAAAAGTTATAAGAACAACGATACCAACCCAGTTTCAAGCTTGAAGGGGAGGTCACCACGAAAGCCGGGTAGGGTTTTGATGATATTGGACGTTGATGCAACATTAATGTTCAAAAGGGTAATCAGAAGAAATGCTTGTGGCAACATGGTGATGATGATATACTTGCTGCTAGGCATATTTCATCACATATATATAGAGGATGGCTTTATGGCTCTAGTGTGAATTTAGGAAGCGTGCTATAATTGAATGTGTCTTTTTTCTTCAGCCATGACGTGACTGGATAGTCTGAAGAAACATTAGGTGAATCCTCTTGATCATCAGCAAGGAGACCCTCTTCATTCAATTATCCAATTTTTGTTTGTTTAGCCTAGTAATAATATGTTTTCCTGTCATAAAATAAATTTGAATATGTTTTTATATTTTGGGAATTGTATTTTTCATCTGGATTTTGTCCCATAAAGTAAGCAGGATGATTTGGCATGCTGTTCGTTTTCTTTTATCCCTGATACATACTCTTACATATGCTCTCATTTATTGATCTTTGCGGCATGCTTTGCTTCTTCTTTTTTTTTTTCCTTTTCTTTTTTAGTTCCTATGTCTGCAACAATTCAAAATTTCCCTCTTTCTCATTGAGACTAGCTAATTGGTTTTTTGTGTGTGGCGCTTTGAATTGGATTTCAATTAATGTTTTGGTATATCATAGATTAACATTGTATCATAGATTTGACTGTTATCATTGTGTGATAGATTAACATTATTATATTTGTTTTATAGATTGAGAATGAAAGATTCAATGGCTACAATCTGTGAAGATAATTTAGATATAAGCCCATATGTGATATGGAATTTCTTTCAGAACAAGCTGCATATGAGTTTTATAATGAGTTTTGGCAAAGAGCAGGATTCAGTATTAGAAGAGATTCACATAACAAGAATAAGAATACTGGTCGAATAATTTCAAGAGTATTTGTTTGTTGCAAGGAGGGTTTTTGACCGAAAGATAAGCGGGATTATTTAACTAAAAGTTCTCGGGCAGAAACAAGGATGGGTTGTAATGCTAAAATGAGCATTAAGTTGAATAAATATAATGGTAAGTCTTGGGTTAGCCATTTTATGGAAAACCACAATCATCCTCTTGTAAGACAAGAATGCACTCATATGTTACCGTCTCATAGAAGAATATTTGATTCACAAGCTATTGAAGTAGATTTGATAGAAGAATCTGGGATTCCACTTAGGCAGGCATATAGGGTAGGCAAGTTGGTGAGAATCTCTTTTCTCTTTAGCACTCTAGTTAGCTAGATGATGGCATGATGGTTTATGCGAGAGAAAAAACAGGAGAAAATGACAGAAAGAGATAAAAATAAAAAATAAAAAGAACAGAACAGAACGTGAATAAGGAGGAAAAAAAACAGTTGGACGTTAACTACTGTTAGTTGGGTGTTAGGGGTTTTTATTCTTTTTTAATTAGGAATAAATTGGGTTTTTGTTTTAGGATGATGTGTCAACTTTTAAATTCCTTAGATTAAATTTTAATGAGGTGGCGTATAGAGAATAAAAGTAAAGCAGATCATGGAGGAGAAAATTAGAGCAGAGGATTTGGATCCTCCGCAATATCAATTGTATCAAGAGAAAAAAAATATTGTGAATTAGTCAATAGAGCTATGAACTAGCATGGTTTATATGATACATAAAAAAAAATATAACTATACTTTTATTTCGAAAATAACTATATAAACTATAAATACATTTAAAAAAATGATCATAGATGTTTAGCTAATGACTTTAGCTAGCCCACCCATTGAAAAATTCATGATTTTATTATGTGGTTATACAGAGGACTTAATCTGAACGATTTTATTGCTTTGCCAGAGAGACGTATGGTGCTTGCTCTCAGCTCAACCAGTATGACGTGGTTGATTTCGAAGAAAAAGAAAATGCAGGCTAAGAAGATAATAAGGGAAAAGAAACAGGGGATCGCAAGTTTCAAGATTCTTTAAACCAACATTCCGTGGAGGCAGAAAATCGGAGTTGTATTTAAGACCACAATATATTTTTTTGGTGGCATCCGCATTGCTTGCATGTCACGGAATTGAACGACTGGCCATGGCAGTAATATTTTTGGATCCAACTAATGGTCAGCCACCCATTAGTCAACCTACTTAGTCTTCTCTGCTCCTCTCTTTGATTGTTGTTCAAAGGGTAAGACTTCACAAAGGATCACCCAGATGGTGTTTTTTTAGCATGGTTTTTGGTTTGTTTACTACATAACACATTAACAAAGGATCATCCAGATGAATATATATATTAACTACTGGTGTGTTTATAGTACACAGAGGAATTGACTCAAACAACATGAGGTCTGTGTGTTTATAGCTATCTCATAAATAAAACTGATATTTGATTTATGATTTTATGACAATCTTTGAAGAATTGACTCAAACAGACACAGAGGAAAGGCTTTACCAATCCAACATCAACAAATGAACTTTTGCTGTGAACCCAGTTAGCTTATTAATTTTGGGATACACCAACAGAAATTCTGACTACAGCGGATAGTATGCGAACCACCGACTAATCATAGCATGACATTCTTCAGGTTTGTAGTGTGGAGCTCCCTGAAAATTCAGAAAATTTAGTCTCAGCTTTTAGTCAAGCAAATTGCAGTGTGGAATAATTTAATAGTTCATGATGGGTCTTGGCTTCTTGCCTTTAAAGTTGTATATATGTCAACTGGTTCTTTTTATCTGAGTATCTAAAGCGAACAAAAGAGGCACAACTATGAGATAGTTGTAATCTGATGAGTTTCTGACTAAACTCAACTTAAACAGAAGAAAGATTAACATGATGAAAAGATAAAAAGTAAGAACGAAGCTGAGATAGATATCAACCCTGCAACCTATCTGTCGACGAACCATGGCTTCCAACGACTGTCAAGAGTCAAAGTTCAGAGATTTTATCCAAGCCATAGTACCCACATATGGAAAACCCATGTCATGATCACCACTGTTAATAGACAAGCATTGTGTCAAGAAATGATAATTTGAAAATGAATAATGCACCAAGATTAGCACTTACATATATGGACCATGGGAATAGAATTCATGCTCGGGGAGGTTTATTCATTTATAATAAGAGTATAATGCTACACTTACTACATTTTTATCTCACATTTCTATACCACATGATGTGGCATGTCCATATCATATGCCACATCAATTAAATCAATGAAGTATATTTTAATTAAGAAAGTTAGAAAAACAAATACTCGAATAAATCATAAAAGAAAAGAAATGTTAAATAATTTTATTTGATGTGGCTGTCCACAATCGATTAGTTATTCATCAAAGTTTCATTTATTCAATGACCAGAATTAAACGAGGGTATATAGCTCGAAGACGTAGAACAAAAATCCGTTTATTTGCATCAACCTTTCGAGGGGCTCATTCAAGACTTACTCGTACTATTACTCAATAGAAAATAAGAGCCTTGGTTTCGGCTCATCGGGATAGAGGTAGCGACATAAGGTGGTATACAAATGTGGTAAGAGTAGCATTATTCTATAAGTATCTATAAGAAATAGGAGGATTTGGTTCAATGTAAGTGATATCTTCCTTATATCTATAAATAGTTTGAGAACAAAGGGGTGATGGGGAACTTCAATCTGAGCATGGCTCAGAAGAAATCACCACAAATGGTGTTTTTATTTAAAATGCCTCAATGGACTTATTCACTAACCCAAAAGAAAAAAGCAAAGAGACAAGAGGGGAGGAGGGCAATGACACTTCTTCCTCCTCCCCTTCTATGGACTCACAGAAGGAGAGAGCTGCTAGGGCTTCTCAAGCTTAAGAAGTACACCATACTCACCATATTCAACTCTAATCAAACATAAGCACACCCTAGCTATATTGATTATTATTATTTGATTTGACTTGTAAATGTATCGACTAGACTATATGTGTGATTCATCTAAGCAATGAAGTCGTGGCTTCTCTCTCTCTCTCTCTGTGTCAACGTTTTCCCTTGTCATTTCTAATCAAACTACACATTGTATGAATGGGGATTAATGGGTCCTCCATATATATATGTCAACACGTTTTGGGTTTTGTTTTGTGCAGAGGATTCAAAATGTCAACTTCATAAGAAGTTAAAACATATATACAAACAAAGACAAGCTTGTGATTGGTTGTTAGAGATATCGTATGAATTTGTTTTGTGGTCCAAATTCTGGCAGGCAGCCTTTCTCATTGATTAGGAGAAGTGGGTGCCGTGCAGGTTTGATGCGCACATTCTTGAAACTGGATTGCTCCTCGGACTTATCTAACTCGAGTCCAAGGTCAACAAAGAGCCTTTTCATGTCCCATCTCTCCCACTCATAGCATTCATTTTCTCTTTCATGTCCAATACTTATAATCACTAACTACACGTATGATTTATTTAGTTGAACTCATAGAACTTTCATTTAATGCATTTGTTTCACAATTTAATATATATGTTAAGCTCAGGAGAACATTAATAGAGTCAAGAGTAGAACTAGGAATTTTTCAACGGGTAGGCTAACTAAAATGTTTAGGGTAAAATCTAATGAACTATTTTTTTTATTTTTTTGATACTTAAAGTTTTTATAGCTTTTATATAGAAATGAAAGTATATATTAAATCATATAAACTACACTAGTTCATACCATTGACTAATTTCAAATAAATTTTAACATGACACAAATACATATTAAATGCAACAAGAAAATTGATATTATCAAAATGAAAATGTGTTCAACAACAAAATTAAAAGTATACCTATTTTAATATGTATTTTTATTACTTCCACACATTAATGTTCATAAGGATCACCAGAAGAAGTGCTTGTGGTAACATGGTGATGATGATGTACTTGCTGCTAGGCATTTCATCACATGTATATATGTTCCCCCTCTTTGATTGTTGTTAAGACTTCACAAAGGATCATCCAGATGATGAATTTTTTCGATCATTTTTGGTTTGTTTATTACATAAAACATTAACAACGAATATGGAACCATCATGTCCTGATGTCCCAAAAGTGAAGTTTTGGGTGGCAAATTGCTAAAAAAATTATATTGTGTGGCATATATAATATAATACAAAAAAATTTGCTCGATCGTCCGCCGTACTAAAGATTATACATCAAGAACATGTGTTACACAAAAGTGACATTCACAGTTTCATATCCAATTGACAATATTCTTGGAAATTTATTCACCAAAGCAGTACCAGCTAGCAACATGAAAGAGCTAATTAAACATAGTAATATGAAAACCACCTATCAACCATGGCAAGACATTCCATAGGCTTGTATTCTGGAGCTGAGTGGCCACCTCCCTGTACAGGTCAAACAAAACTTAATTTCCATTATTTTAGTTATCTTTTTTTCTTTCAGAAACCTAATTGAGAAAAATTAAGCAGGATTTTCAGTTCTTGCCTTTACAGTAACAAATGTCAAACTGTACGCTTTCATTGTATATGCATCGGTGTACCTTAGAAAAAAGATAATTTAATTACTTTAATAAGAAATTGCAGTGACATTATGAAAATTGATTGTAGCAAGCAACCAACCCTGCAACTTGGCCATTAACAAACCATGGTCTCCATTTGTAATCAACACTCAAATTTAGAGATTTTATCCATTCTCGAGTGCCCGCATATGGAATAATCATGTCATGATCACCACTGTACCAAAAAAAATAAATCTACAAATTAACTTTGATATATTTCAGACAGTAATTCATCGGTTTATTTGCACAAACGGGTGTGGATTTTTACGGGTAGACAAAATTTGGAAATGGAGAAAATTTAGAATATTAATTAGTGTACCTGTAAACCAGTGCTCTAAGGTTTGTCTTGGTGAGATTTCGATGATAGTCAATACTAGTTCTAACATCATATGCATAATTGCTATCTATGCTCTGATTGCATCTTTCCCAACCCTTTATTGTTCCCTGTTAGGTTGTAATGGCAAAAGTGCTTAAGCGAAATTAATTATATATTGTAATTCTCAAAATTATAACATACCTCTCTAACGTTTAGAGCATTTTGGACAGTTTTGTCATTAGCCCAAATGAAGCAGAAGATATAGTTATAACTCTGCAACCAAGTACTAAGGTATTAACATGAAACATAGTTCAGTCATGTAAACGTATAAATATATGACTAATTAATGTAATTTGACTCGATTGCTAACCGAACTAATTATAGGACTAAAATTTCCAAAGTCAAAGGGAAAAACGAGTCAAATTATAAGGACAATTTGACCTAAATTTATAGGAGTATATATTGTGCGAGAGTAAGTAAGCCAGAAATTTACACGACACCATGATTACGTAGAATAATGCAGCACATCTAACGAGTCCTCTTCAGCAAAGTTTTGATCCCATTTGAATCTTTTTGGTTTTGGAGACAGAGTACTACACTTTGGCTCCAATATTTGTGCAAGATTTAACTTTTGGATGCACTGCAAATTTGTTAAGTGGTAAATCGATATTCAGTATCACACTTTAATATATAATAAACGCAAACCAAGGACATTGTAGTAATTCTCACCTCATTGACTTCTTGGAGGTTTTCCACACAAGGTGCATTGCTTGGATCTACTTGAAAATACTCGCCCTTGCAATTTGTTTTAGTTGACTATATACATATATAATACGAAGAGATTAGCTCTCAAATTAAGCATTAATTTTATTTTTTTGCTACATGATTTGTACGAAAATTAATTGAGCACTTTTATTTTTTTTGGTGGCACACATTGGCCATAGAAATACAACTCTCGCTCTTCTTTCTTCAAAATTTAAGAAAATCAACAAATAAACAAGAAAACATATTTATACCTCATAGAGTTCATTGGATATAAGTGCCATGCGATGAGCATATTTAATTCGTGAGTTCACGTCATATGTTGGTTGCCAAGCACGTAACCCTGAGTTCAATCAAACAACATTTAGTTATCCAATACAATGTTTGTTTACTTGATACTAAAAATGTGGTAAATACTCGCCCCAAAAGGAAAAAAATTATATGTTTGAATGTACTTTTCTTTTTCTTCTCCTGATCCAAATTATATTGACGGAGGAAGAATTTGAACCTTAGTATGAATGTCACATTTTACTCATACATTATAATCATTACATTTTGTACTAAGGGCTCATAATTACGAGGTTTGGTAAGAAAATATATTACTCCAATCACACATTAAAATGAATTTTTTTTTTCTTTCCAAAGTTAGGAAGGAGGAGGTGAGTTTTCTCACACAAACTTTCAAGGTGGTATGAGAGTTCGAATCTGAGACTACTGATATGTAAGTCAAAACCCTTTTCCACTGGTCTCGTATTGGTCTCGTAATAAAATAGTTAAGAACCAAGGACAAAGACCGAAAGGCAGCACAAAAAGCACAAGTTCATTACAGAAAGCAGAAAAAGAAGAAGAAAGAAAGATTGTAATGAGCTATATTAGGATTACAAGCTAAAATCAAATGAGCAGAAAACAACCATAAGAGCCCAAACGAACGCACACAAAAGGAGAAGGGCTAACGAGGACTGAAAGGGAAGACAAGTATCCCAAATTTAAAATCAGATTGAATTCTTACTTTGAGATTCATTGGCGGTTCATGGCCGGCTTCGTTACCTACAACAGTTCAGATTTAGGAGACTTCTCATAATTTAGGTCAAATAAATTTAGAACTCGTTTGATAATCATTTAGTGAAACAACTGAAAAGGTTTTCATTTCCAACAAAAATTACCGTTGGATACTTGTTGAGCAACGATGGGAACGGTTATGCCTGAATATGAATCACCAGCAATATATAGTGGATTTTTCAGAAATTGAGGGTGATCTTTAAGCCACTGCAGCACCATTATATACATCACAACAATTAATAAATTAATTAATGAGATTTAACAATGTAATTTTCAAACCTTTGTAAATTACTTTGCCAAATTTTCACCTTCCTTAGAAATTCATAGGTCTGAGTACATGATAATGTATCACCGGTCCGGTATTCTTCCCAACTTTTTGCATAGGAATATCCAGTACCAACGGGTTGATCCAAAAATATCACGTTGGCAATCTGAACATTTTTCAATATGCATTCGGGGTCAAGTTATTGACAAATCATAAATTAATTAGCAGTAGGTTTATCTCTTATCTTACCTTTGTCCATGAGTATGGATTCAACAAAAACGTTGGTTCGTTCCCACTAGAATTTGCGTAGTTGAAAATTAATGGACCTAGCAAAATAAATAAATTTACTCAGGGCATATATAAAAACAATTCAAAGCAATAAGTTTCGTTAATATATTATCACATGCAAAGTCAATTGATATCTTTTATAGGATGATCACAAATTCTTTGTGCATGTTGGATGGAGATCAACGATGTCTTGTTCCAATCCAAAAAGGAAAAAAGAAAAACAGTTGAGGTTATCAAATTGTTATATGATAACGACCATTAATTCTTTGATGTTACTGTACACTGACTTATAGATAGCTACCTTCCAGTCAAAATCCAACTAATGGTTTTGTACGGTTTCAAAATAATTCCGGAGGGGAATTCCCGGTTCAGCAATATAAGGAGTAATTTGTTGATTTGTTGTCAGACTGTGAATGAGAATTGTTGATCATATAATATAAGTGGAGGATATGATATGAAGAGTTGAGATAATAATGTACCTATACTGTCATATACCATGGCAGTAAAAGAAGAGCAGCCAGGACCTCCGCTGAGCCAAAGCAGTAAAGGATCTTCCTTGGGACTTCTCTCCGACTCAATGAAGAAATAAAACAACTGAATATCATCCAAATTGCCCACCCCAACGTACCTTTATATCGTTTAAATCATAATTTTCATTCTCATTATTGCAATTGGTACGTATTAATTGATATAGAGTAATAATTCATACAGGGAACCCAAAAAAAATAATTAATTAATTAGTACCATATACCATAGAAATATCCTTTCATTCACAGCAAAGCATGAAAGAGATGAACAACTAAACTGAGAGAGGAGAACACATAAGGACACCTCTATATAGATGCGAAAACAAGACCCCGATTAAACAAAAACAAAAACAAAGAAATACCAACCCGGTTTCAAGTTTGAAGGGGAGGTCGCCGGAAAAACCCGGTAGGGTGTTGATGATGGATGATGAAGCAACAATGTGACAACAATGAAGGAGGAGGAGCAGAAGAAGTGTTTGCGGAAACATGGTGAGGTTGGGCTGTAACAGTACGTACACTGGGATTAACAGGCTATAAATGTCTTTTACTAAGTACAATATTATTATTTTTTGAAGTACTAATACGAAGTGATTGGAGAGAATGTTAGGTGAGTAATAAATGATTTCCTTAACAAACTTGTTAGGCACACGTGATCTTGCCCTAAACCAAGTTGCAACGTTAGTATTTGGAGTTTATCTGAATTTTCGCTTTCATGCCTGTAATATTTTTGTTGCATTTTCGTTCTCGTAGTTACGTTTCATTTTCACCCATCCATAGGCGAAGTTGGTCTCCCATGAGATATGGACAAACAATATGCAAATATCATCCACCAATCACGGTAGAGATCATTGAGCATGTTGGAGAGATATTTTAGGTGAGCATTTATGGCTTTGACCAGCAAACGTCGGGTGTCATCATTTCCCATCACTTTATCACACGTGTTATGTCTATCCCTTCAGCCATGCATTATGGCCCAAATATAAGGGAAGATATAATCTGTCACTGGATTGCCAAGCACATATCCCTTCAGCCAATATAATCAGGAATTAATTAACTACAACACAACAGAACTCATTCAAAATCAAATGGCAGAAATTGTACTTTGAGATTCATTGGTGGCACATGTTCATTATGATTACCTACATAAAAATAGAACTATAAATTAAAATCAATACCTCATGAAACTAAAATTTTGCTTTATTTGTCCATCTGCTATATATATTGAGCAATTAGAGGTGACGAATGAAATGTTCAATATTATTTGCAGGTGAGACTGAAATAAAGGTTGGATGATTGACCCTTCTCTCAATTCTTGGTAACTGAAGAAACTGACAAAAAGGTCAAATTTAAGAGGGTTACCAACTTACCATCTGATATTTCCTTAACAACAATAGGAACAATTATGCCGGAATAAGAATCTCCGGCAATATAAAGTGGATTATTGTAGAACTTGGGATGATCCATAAGCCACTGCACCACAACATTGAAAACAACAATGTAGCTAAGCTAGATGGAAGAAAGGAGGGTTAAATTCCAACAGCCAATCATGTCAATTTTTGAAGCCATTCCTAATCTTTTGAAAGATGAGCATGAACTAAACATTCACCGTGTAGGCAAGTGTATCCTCCTCACCTTTCTAAGAAATTCAGCTGTTTGTGCCGCTGATAATGTGTCACTCAGATTGCTATATCCCTCCCAATTTTTTGCATATGAGAATCCTGTGCCCACCGGTGCGTCTAGAAGTAGTAAAATAGCTGCACATCATCCATCCTGCCCACTCACACGTACCTTTATATAATTTAACCCATAACTCATAATATTAATGTAACGTAAGCACAAGTTTATATATATAAGTAGAAAACAGTAGATATAGAACAAAAATACCAACCCAGTTTCAAGTTTGAAGGGGAGGTCACCGCGAAAGCCGGGCAGGGTTTTGATGATATTGGAAGTCGATGCAACATTAATGTTCATAAGGATCACCAGAAGAAGTGCTTGTGGCAACATGGTGATGATGATGTACTTGCTGCTAGGCATTTCATCACATGCATATATGGAGGATGGCTTTATCACTCTCCTGTGAATTCAGGAAACGTGCTATAATTTAAGGAATTTGGTTTTTTTCATGAGCCATGAAGTGACTGGATAGTCTGAACGTTCGGTGAATCCTCGTGATCATCAGCCAAGGAGACCCTCTTAATTCAATTGTCCTTTGTTTGTTGTTTAGCCTAGTAATAATATGAATATGTTTCAATATTTTGGGAATTTTATTTTCCTTTTAGCTTCTGTCCCTTTCAAATTCCTCAACTTGTGTATGCAAGATTTCTATAAAAAGAGAGGCAAAGAAAATGAAGCCAGTACTGGAGTTTAAAAAACTGAGTGATGCTTAAGAGATTAGAAATTTTAACAGGAAAAATAAAAAATAAAAAATAGTTGTGATGTTGGCTTTGCAGAGGAATTAATCACAACGGTTTTAATGCTTTGCAAGAGAGAGGTATGATGCTTACTCTTTGCTCAGCCAACATCACAAAGGTTGTTTTAGTACAAGCGATAGTCTAAACTCGAGAGAAGACAAGTTTGTTTTAAAGCAAAAGAAAATGCAGGCTAAGACGAAAGAGAACAGAACAGAAATAGGGAAGACAAGTTTTCAGGATTTCTTTAAACGCACACACCGTAGATTGTTGTTCAAAAGTTAGACTTTACAAAGGGTCATCCAGAGAATGATTTGTTGCATGAGATTCAATGACATTCAAGAACTATAAACATATCTGCTATAAGGTGTGCTTTAGGTTTAGGTTCCTCATTCTGTTCCAGTATTCTATTATTTCACTGAATCTAAAGAAATATATTATTGATGAAGGGATTTACAACATAAATTAATGAATTATTGGGGTTGCAAATTGTAACTTGCTTATTTTACGATGACACCAGTGCGAATGATGAAAACGTTTCCAGGTAGAAAATATCACTCGAATAACTAAAATCATCCTTCAAAAGATTGGTAATCTCAACTACTGACTACAGAGGGTCGTATGCGAACCACCTGCGAACCATAGCAAGACATTCTTCGGGTTTGTACTCCGGAGCTACGTGACCTGCTCCCTGCTCAAAGAGAAAATTTAGTCAGCTTTTGCTCAAGCAAATTGTAGTATGGAAAAACAAAGTTCATGATGGTTCATTGCTTCTTGCCTTTATAGTTGTAAATGTCAAGTGGTACTTTTCATATGTATACTGCACTCTGTATCTGGGGACAAAAATATGCTGTGTAACTTAAGAAACAACTTAAATAGAAGAGAAGCTTTAAGGAAGTAAAAAATAAACTGAGTTAGAAATTAACCCTGCAACTTGTCCGTTGACGAGCCAAGGTTTCCAAGGAAAAGTGACATTCAAGTTTAGAGATTCTATCCAATCAATAGTTCCCAAATATGGAACCATCATGTCCTGGTCACCACTGTTAACAGATAAAATTAATTGTAGTCAACAATTTTGTGAGATTCTATTGACAGAGGATTAAACCTTTGTTTGAAATCATGTACTTGAACTTTGCATCCTATTTTTAAGTCCATGATGGATAATAGACAAACAGGAATTGATAAACATGCATATTGTACAAAATTACCTGTAAACCAGAACCCTATAGCCTTTTTTTATGAGGTACTCATGATAAACAAGACTAGAGGAAACATCATGTATGTATGAAGCTGATAAGCTCTTATTGCATCTCACCCATTCCTTAATGCTTCCCTGATGTTGTCATTTAAAGAATGAAGCTTCAGCAGCAAATTAAACTACTGTATATTTAGAGTCTACAAATTTTGTTTTTTTGGGTGAAATTAGAGTTTAACTAACTAGTTACCTCCCGAATGTGGAGGGCATTTTGAACCGCTTTATCATTCGCCCAAACCTCAGAGAAGATATAATTGTCTTTCTGCCATCAAAAGCAAAGCAGATATGCTTAGTTAGGTAGAGTTCAACAAAGGCATATGAGTAACCTACAGCATAAAGATCAGTTATTGCTGGTATGCATGTGTATTTGTGAGATATAGAAACTCACCCGACACCATTGCCTGGGAAGTTGAGAAAAAGGAAGGAGAAGATTTACAGAGTGCTTATTGCTGAGATGGTTTGGGGATGAGTAAGTGCATTTGGGTTCCAATATATGTGCTGGGTTTATGTCTTTGACACACTGCTGATTCAAATGTAAAGTCAATACATCTTGATATATCTCACATTTACCAATTTAAAAAAAAAAACCATGACCTTTCTTTCCACTGACCTCATTTACAAGTTCCATATCATCCAGGCATAACTCATTGCTTGGATCCACATCAGTATAATTTTCGTTGCAATTTCTTTTAGTTGACTTGAGAAAGTTTAAAATCACCAGAATGTATAAGAAAGACAATAATATCTTTGTAGCAGAAATTAGTTGGATCTCTATATGCAAGTTGCAACCTAAGAAAAAAACCAAGGGGTATGATCACCTGGTATAGTTCATCTGATATTAGGGCTTTTAGGTGGGAAAATGGTACAGTATAGCTCATATCTTTTTTTGAGTCACACCCTGCGTTGCCAAGCACATATCCCTGCATTTCGGTATATATATAGTGTTAGCAGAATGGAACAGAAACTAATCAAAATCTAATGGCAGAACATGTACCTTGAGATTCATTGGTGGCTCATCTCCTTCTTCATTACCTGCAAAAGAACAACATTTAAACAATGCCTCATGAGCCCATTTGGAAGCTGAGCAAGCAGCTGAGCTGACCAAAGTATAATAAATGTAGGAGGATCAATTACCATCTGATATTTCCTTAACTACAATTGGAAGAACAATGCCTGAATAAGACTCTGCACCAATATAGAGTGGATTGTTGAGGAACTTGGGGTGATCCAGAAACCACTGCTCCACAACAGTGAATGAATAAACAACATTTAGTTAATTAACTTATTAATTAATGTAATCACTAGAAATTAAGATGGCAATGCAAACCATTTTAGTGTTCCTCTCACACCTTTTTAAGAAACTGATATGTTTGCGCGGCATAAGACGTGGCACTCATATTGGTGTATCCTTTCCAAGTTTTTGCATATGAGAATCCTGTGCCCACAGGTGCATCTAAAAATATTACGTTGGCAACCTGAAAGTTTCCGGTTGTTCTCAAAAGTTATAACTGAAAGCTAGTTGTTGGTTCACAGAGACAATAACACAAACACCTAGAAGGCAATTCAAGTCCCGCCCGCACCTTGGTATATGAGTATGGATTCAACTTCAATTTTGGCTTGTTGTAACTGGACTCTGTATAGTCAAATGACAGTGAACCTACAACAAAGTTCCAAGTACATATTAAATAAAGAGGCTGTACAATGACTTTTCTGAAGTGTCAACATTAATCTCAATTAATTAAAATGTTTGCAGGATTTTTGAATAAAACCACTTATCTTATACAATGACTCTTCATTTTTTTTTTCTTCATTTGTTATTTGGATTGATGTCCCAAGTGGGTCTCATCTTGTTGAGAAATACGATAATCAACTTTGTAACAGTAAATTTAGTACATGTCTAAGGCGGAACCAAATTTTTTTTATAAAGGTGGTCTAATTTTATTTTTATATTTTTGTTTTGCTTATGCTATGTTAGCATCTTCTTCTTCAAGTAAAATTAATAAACCAAACAAGTTCATATATTTTGGAAACATTAACACAAACAACTACAAATAAAAATTGAACAATAAGAATCAGGGGTTTGGGTGAATCTAAAAACTCAACAGTTTGATCATGGACCACATTGTAGAGCATATTGGTCAAATAAGTGGATAGCGTCGTATTATGTTGTATCTTCTAAAACAATCCAAATAGTGAAGAAAAAAAAAACATATGTACATATATACATACATACCTACACTTCCGTATACAAAGGCATGAAAACCAGAACAACCAGGACCTCCACTGAGCCAAAGCATAAGAGGGTCATGCTCAGGACTCCCCTCGGACTCAGCGAAGTAATAAAATAGCTGCACTTCATCTAAGTCGCCGACTCCCACGTACCTTTATATAATTCAAGCCATAATCTTAACTGGTGGGATCTTTCATATTGATATGTATAAAACGATATAAGTTAATGAAAATACCAACCCAGTTTCTAGTTTGAAGGGGAGGTCACCGAAAAAGCCCGGTAGGTTGTTGATGATGGACGAGCTTGATGCAACACCAGTGTGAAAAAGAAGGACCAGAAGAAGTGCTTGTGGCAACATGGCCATGCTCCTTCCCTTATCTCCAATGTGAATATGTAAAACTAGTCAGGTTAGCTTGAAGGGGGATGATATGAATGGCAGACAGATTGGTGTGTTCTTGAAACTTTATCAAGCGACTGTCATGGGGTCCTACGACATTAATTAATCAATTGGTGAAACTTTCCTGATTGTTTATCGATCAGGCAAGGGAGAAAAGGAACCCCCCCTCAATAATTTATTCTTTCTTTTCCATTTATTACTTTGGTCCCCTTGATGTTTCTCAGCTCTTCAATTGTTCTAGGTCACCAGATAAGCCGGGTAGGGTGTTGATGATGAACCAGCTTTATGCAACACCAATTTGAAAAAGGTAGTAAGTTGGTGCTTTCAATTTCTTAAAGCACTCACCAACTTTTTGAGGCAAAATTAAATTTGGAGAATGACTTGAATATCATCAAGGTAGAGATTGTACTTTGATAGCGTGGCTAGATTAGAGTCATGTATGTAAACCGACACGATGGTTAAGTAAGGAGTCATAAATTGGTATATATATGTAGAATTAGAAGAGAAACATCGACCCTAATATATACATGTAAATATAAAAGCTAATTGCATCTGTTTTGTTTCACTGAATCAAAAGGAAGTACTGATGAAGGGATTTACTGATACAACATTAACTAATGAACTTTGGGGTGAAAATTGTAGCTTGCTTATGCCAAAATACACCAATGGGAATGATGAAAATGTTTCCAGGGAGAAATAATATCACTCCAAATATATAAATTATTATCTTTCAATGGATTGATTGGTAAATCACAATACTGACTACAGAGGGTAGTATCCGAACCACCGGCTAGCCATTGCAAGACATTCCTCAGGTTTGTACTCCGGCGCGGCGTGACCCCCTCCCTGCTCAAAGAGATAATTTAGTCCAATTCTTCTGAAGCAAAGTGTAGTATGGAAAAAAAAACCAAAAACAAAATTGGTTCATTGTTTCTTGCCTTTATAGTTGTAAATGTCAGCTCGTGCTTTTGATTTGTATACTGCACTCTGTATCTGGGGAAGAAAATATATACGGTGTAAGAAAAAATTGGAATATAATTTTGTGACTAGATTCAAACTTAAACAGAAGAAAAAAAAAAGTTTAGAAAAGAAACTGAGTTAGAAACCAACCCTGCAACTTGTTCATTAACAAGCCATGGTTTCCAAGGACTAGTAACAGTCGCGTTCAGAGATTCTATCCAAGAAATAGTTCCCAAATATGGAATATTCATGTCCTGGTCACCACTGTTGACAGATAAAATCAACTAATTGGAGTCAATAGATTGTGTGAGGTTCTGTTGAAAGATTAAACCTATGTTTGGAGTAGCGTACTTGAATTTTCCACTGAAATTTTTTAGTCCATGGATAAGACACAAATAAAATTTTCTGGTTAGGTCCTTTGTCCTGGATAATATTACCTGTACACCAGAACTCTATAGCCTTGTTTTATGAGGTTCTCATGATAAACAACAGTAGAGGAAACATCATGTATAAATGAAGCTTGTATGCTCTTATTGCATCTCACCCATTCCTTAATGCTTCCCTGATGTTGTCATTTTAAAAACAAAGCTTGAAATTAAACTACTTTGAATGCTTGCTCGTACTGTATCTCTGGACTTAACTAACTCTTTTTTTAGTAAGATTAGAATTTAACTAATTAATTACCGGCCGAATGTGGAGAGCATTTTGAACCATTTTATCGTTTGCCCAAACATCAGAGAGGATATAATTGTCTTCCTGCAAAGCATATGAATTAGCTACAGCATATAGAGCAGGTATATATTGCTGGTATGTGCAGAGATATAGAGACTCACCCTACACCATTGCCTGGGAAGTTGAGAAAAAGAACAGAGGAGATTTCCGGAGTCCCTATGACATTTTGGTTCCAATATCTGTGAAGGGTTTATGTCGTTGACACACTGCTGATTCAAATGTAAAGTCAGTACCTTTTGATATATCTCATATTACTAAAAAATGATATGAAAACCGTGACTTTCTTTGCACTCACCTCTCTGATAAGTTCCAAATCATCCAGACATAACTTATTCTTTGGATCCACATTGATATACTGGCCCTTGCAGTTTCGTTTAGTTGACTTGGAAAAGTTTAAGAAGCACCAGCATAAGAAAGACAATAACATCTTTGTAGGAAGAAATTAGCTTGGGTGTATATGCAAGAACATTACATAGATGTATGTGTAACTTAAGGAAAAGGTTTTTGATGACATTGTTAGACAATCACTAGCCCCGAAAGCTTCAGTTGTGAAGGAATGTATCAACAATTAATGTATATCAAGCTTACATACTCCCTCACGTGCAAGATGCCCTGCACGTGAAGAGGCAAACTAATAGCAGAGAAAGACAAACATATAAGTCCAGCACACCCTGCACCTTACAAACCAACAATGAAATGAAGAACAGGGACCAAACTCAGCATCACTTGCACAGAAGGCTCTAATACCATGTTAAAACTTAAGATGTCAGGCATTATGCCAACAATTTATAGCAAGCTCACAGGGATGTATGACACAATAGTTCAAAATGATGCGAAGCGCCACAACAATCCAATCCTTACATTACATGCATATGAAACCTAAACAAACAAAACCAAAGTGTACTCACCTGGTATAGGCTATCTGATATTAGTGCTTTTAGGTGGCAAAATGGTACTTTGAGATTATTTCCACGTAAATTATCTACCGCTGGGTTGCCAAGCACATATCCCTTGGATCCAAGACAACTATGAATTAGTTGACTACAAAGGAATAGAAATGATTCAAAATCTAAAGCAAAACATGTACTTTGAGATTCATTGGTGGCTCATCTCCTTCGTCATTACCTGCAGAAGCATAACAAATAAAAACAACCGCACCTCACCAACCGAAACTAATTACAAACTATGCCTCATGTACTCATTTGGTAGCTGATCTTTTTTTTTTTTTTTGGGTAACTGATCAAGCTGACCAAAGTATATAATAAATGTACTTAAGAGGATCAATTACCATCAGATATTTCCTGAACTACAACAGGGACGACTATGCCTGAATAAGACTCTCCACCTATATAGAGTGGATTATTGAGGAACTTGGGGTGATCTATAAGCCACTGCAAAACAACAATTATTTAATTAATTAAATTAACTAGAAATTAAATGGGCTCGCAACCCTTTTAGCGTATCCTCCTCACACACCTTTCTTAGAAACTGATATGTTTGTGCGGCATGTGATGTGTCACTAACATTGTATCCTTCCCAAGTTGTTGCATATGAGAATCCTGTGCCCACAGGTGCATCTAAGAATATTATACTGGCAACCTGAAACGTTTAGGTTGTTGGCTTGAATGATTTAAAGCTGTAGCTATTGATCTCACAGACAAAAACACAAACATGTGTAAGGCAACTGAAGTTTCCCACCTTTGTCCATGAGTATGGATTCAACTTTAATTTAGGCTCTTTGCCAAAGGATTCTGCGTAGTCAAATGATAGTGGACCTACAACAAAGTCTCAAGTACATATTAAAGCTGTCTGTAAGAGTTAATTAGTTTCCGAATAAAACTACTTACACGAAAATTTCACCTTTAAAAAAAAAAAAAAAAAAAAGTTAAAGGCCAACGACTTTATTCATCAATAGAATGTAAGGAACGCAAATCATTCTAAAGGTAAGAGTGAAGCCAGCTAGGCCCCTCTTCCATCCAATAACATATCTCATTACAAGATAAAGCAATATCACGGACCATATCGCTGAGAAATATAATAATGAACTTAATTCATGATCAATAAATATAGTACATTTAGCATTACTTTAGACCCAAAAAAAACCAAGGTAGCATTGCTCTAAATTATCATGGATCAAATTGTAGAATAGGCCAAATAAGTGGTTAGCACCGTATTAACCAAGTCATTAGAGGGTTTTTTAAGGCAAAGTTTTAACGAGGCCACTGTCATGCTCCTCTTTTTTTTTTTGCTTTTTTCCCTTCAGTGTTTGTATTTGATGATATTATCAGTCAATGAAGTTTCTCTTTTTTATCCAAAATAAAAAATAAAACCAACTCGTTAGTATTTGGTCAAACGCTATATCCTCCAAAAATATTCATAGAGTGAAAAAAAAAATGTACATACCGATATTTACGTAAACAAATGTATGAAAACCGGAACAAGCAGGACCACCGGTGAGCCAAAGCACCAGAGGGTCATGCTCGGGGCTCCCTTCGGACTCAATGAAGTAGTAAAATAGCTGCACATCATCTAAGTCGCCCACTCCCACATACCTTTTAAGCCATATGTAATGTCAGTTGAGATCTTTCATACTAATGTTTAATAGAAGTGACATTGTTTTCGTTTCCAACAAAGTGGAGACAAAGTGTCACTAAATTGAATGATATTTGGCAAATGTCATCTTTAGATAAAATTATTTATCTATTAAGTCATATAGTTATATTATTTTTCGATTTTGGTCATTAAATTAGGTACATTACTATGAATATAAACATATAGCTACATTAGTGTAGATATATAAAGGATATAATAATTTATGAAGAAAAAGGAATATTACAAAGAGAGAGCAGAGAGATGATAACAAAATTGAAAGAGTCTCAAATTAATCTTTGTATAAGTATTCAGACAAGAAACAACGGTAACTATTAAAAGTTCTTCAATTTAATGATTAAAAATTTGTGGGTCCAATCCATATATAATCTAGCACAGACAAGAATAAAATGTAGTTATAGAGTATGGAAGATGAAGTTCAAAAATACCAACCCAGTTTCAAGTTTGAAGGGGAGGTCTCCGGAAAATCCCGGTAGGGTGCTAACGATGGACGAGCTTGATGCAACACCATTGTGAAAAAGGACCAGAAGAAGTAGTGCTTGTGGCAACATGGCCATGCTTATGTAGCAAGCTTCTGTAATATTCAGCATATATATTAGGCTTCAGCAGCGGGAATAGTTAGCCATGAATAGCTATAGCAGAAAGTTTGGTGTGTTCTTGAAACTATGAAGTGACTCTACGTGGGGTCCGATAACATTAATAAATTTGGTGAAACTTTCATGATCGATTATGATACAAGGACCCCCTTATAATTTGTCCCTTTTCTTTTCCATTTATTAATTACTTTTGTCCCTTTGATATTTCTCGGCTCTACTGTTCTGGGTTGGATTTGCTATACATGCTTATGAGTTGTAAGTTTTTATTTTTATTTACGGAAATAACTTTTATTGATGGGTTAGTTGTCCACGAAGTGGTTGCTTTCAATTTCTTAAAAGCACATTAATGTGGTGTCCAACTACCATATGCATAATGTATGTCACTAAAATTTTCCCAACAAAAATAGAGATTTGTGATGAAATAATTTGATAGACCGACATTTTGAGATAAAATCTCACACCTGATTGATTCTTAGAGGGCAATGTCGCTAAACAAGGTTCACCCATGCAAATAATGCCACCTCAACTTTCATACACTTTCGCGTATTTGTGTTGAAGGTTGTAGATTAAAATTATACTTAGATAAGTGATCATGTACTTTTAGTTACTGTGAAACATTACATATGTATAATGGCAGTAATTTTTCTAATTTAGTACACTAGGTTAAAGAGGAGAATGCGCCAGCCACCTATTGATCATATCAAAGCATTCCTTAGGATTGTACTCTGGAGCTGTATGCCCTCCTCCCTGCAAATTTGCAACGGGGAATTATTTATTACATCATAAGTGATTATTAGACTTACTTCAAAGAGAAGATCAATAAACTTGGAAGCCATCACTCATGCCTTTATAGTCGCATATGTCAAATTATACTCGTTGTTTGAATAGTACATTGTGTATCTGTAAAATGAATCAATGAAAAAAGAGAACAACAGATCAAAGTTAGTATTAAACATTGAAATTCCTAACCCCAAAAATAAAAATCCAAACCCGAAAAAATCATGAAAACAACTACAAACCCTGCAACTTGATGATCAGAGAACCATGGTTTCCAATCATCCTCAAGTGTCAAGTTCAAGGATTCAATCCAGGCCAGTGTACTTATATATGGAATGGTTATGTCATGATCACCACTGCAGATACACCATATAAACACACGAAATTATGAGAAAAGTACGAGATGTTTATTTAGTTTTTGTGTGACTAGCTACTGGCTAATTCTAGGCTTGATTCTTCAAGGTTGGTTGAAATTAGATTAATTTAAAAGGAGAGGTGAAACATGAAGAATCAAATTGAACAATTTAAATTTGTACCTGTAAACTATAGCACGAAGGGGCTTTTGGCTGAGGTTTCGATGGTAGTCAACACTACTTGGTACATCAAACGTGTAAGGTGTGGTTTTATTGCATTTAGCCCATTCTCCTTTTGTTCCCTGTTTGTGATCATGGTAAATGTAATTTTTTTCGAAATTGGCCACAGTTTCATATATTCTGTTTGATTAATTTGAAGTAAATCCAAAAAATATATATAATTAATTAGAAGTAACATTTATTAATTTATATGTATAAATTATATACCTCCCGGATGTTGAGAGCTTTGCGAACATTTATATCATTTTGCCAAAGAACTGCGTAGCGAATTCTGTCTTCCTACAAAACCCTTCAGCTAGTAAATTTGTTACTCTTTAATACTTCTCTGTCTTTGAGAGAGAGAGAGAGAGAGAGAGAGAGAGAAAGAGAGATACCCGACACAGTTGGAGAGGGGAGGGAAAATCTAGGAAAACATCATCCATAGACTCCCTGTCGTTCGTCTTTAATATTGTCCACTCGTTATAATAGTCCTTTCCGCAGAAAGGTGCCAGTATATGTTCTGTATCAAGTCTCCTAGTGCACTGCATACTCAATAATCAAGGGACTTCATAAAACAGAGAACAAAAACATGTAGTGTGCGTGTGTATGTATACACACCATATATTATAGAGAGTAATGATGTTTTGTTATATATCTGAATATGCATGTATGTTACGTCGTCAGATTGTGAATCAAGATTGTGCAATTCACCAACAAAACATATCATATATGTATAAATTTCTCTCATAAATAGGGGCCCTTTTGAAAAGTACCCTATTCACCAAATGATGCTTCAGTGTACATATCAATATCCTACTTGTTGAGAGTAAATGATCCTCAGAGTGAGCCCAGATTTAAATCAGTAAAACACTGGCACATCATTATGCTGCTGAACAAAATTTGGTGAACTTAGCAGCTAGCACCCGGAATGCCAATTGACGATGCTGATACTACATACCTCCTTGAAAGCTTGGAGACTGTTGAGGCACAACTGATTTTTTGGATCTACATCTACATACTCGCCCTTGCAATTCCTTTTTGATGACTTGAAAGAAGAAGAAGAAAACAGTAAAACTTAAAAACTTCTATTTTTCATTTGACTCTTATAAGAATAAGAGAGATATCCACTAAAACATCTTGGTGTATATAGTTGACCAATACCCACAAAAATCTTACAAGGAACATCCAGCACCTAAAAGAAAACCAAGAGCAACATACACACCTCATATACTCTATCTGATATAAGTGCCAAACGATGAGCATATTCAATTCTCGAATTAATATCCTCTTTAGCATTTGTAGATGGATTGCCAATTATGTATCCCTGAATCCATTAAACCAGAAGTTAAATTCCAGCACAATGATGTCATGAACAAATGACAGCTCTATAACAAGGTACATTCAACCAGGATGTCAATTTAGTACTTTGAGATTCAAAGCTGGCTCCATCCCAGCTTCAATACCTACAGGACAACAACAACAGAGATACAAACTCATGCCTCCTTAAGACTTTCGAGTTTCAACATCGAAAAACTTTTGTGCTCAAGAAGAGTTCTATTGCATATGCAATTGCAATTTTTGGCGCAATGGTTGAATTAATATGCAATTTGAGAACTTCATTTGTCATAATTTGTGAAAGTTACCTTGTGTTATATGCTGAACAATGATGGGAACAATCTTGCCCGTGAAAGAATCTCCAGAAATGTAGAGAGGATTCGAAAGAAACTGGGGATGAGCCACAAGCCACTGCATAGGAAATTTGAATCAATATAACAATAATCATAAATAACCAAGTTTTGAATCTTGTTCTAATTAATCTTATCTCCAAATTTGTGTGTGTAAATCTTGACTCACTTCCTGGAGAAACTGATAAGCTCTTGTAGCATGCAGGGTGTCACTACTGATTAACCCTTCCAGAGTTGTGGAGTATGAATAACCAGTAGCAGCAGGGGCATCTAGAAATATTATGTTTGCTACCTGAAAATAAATTATAGGACCAATTTTTAAATTTTCACCATCAATTGGGAAACTAAAACCCAGAGACAGAAAATTCCACACCTTGGTCCATGAGTATGGATTCAGAACAAGTTTCAATGGGTCCTTGGACAAATCATTAAATTGGAAAGATATTGGACCTAGAATAATATTTAAAAAAGTTAAAATCAGAGCCATAATTTTGTCTTTGCCTACTGATGAAATTGAAATTTACTTCCGTCCCAACAATTAAAGATAGAGATCAGAGGTATCAGGTTCGAATCCCCACAACATCATAGTTGTGTGTGTGTGAGAAATTCCCCTCCCATGTAGTTTAGACTATCGCTTTGTACTCAAAACAAAAAAAGATAGAGACCAAGTATACATGATGCGATGAAAAAGTATTTTCTCAGTGAAAGTTTTGAACTTTAATCTCATGAGAATTGGAAATTAACAAGTTACCAATTTCATATATGAGGCCATAGAAAGAAGAACATCTGGGGCCTCCGGTCATCCAAAGAAGCAGAGGATCATTTTCTGGGCTGCTTTCTGACTCAGTGAAATAGTAGAACATTTGCAGTTCTTCAGAATTGCCCACACCCACGTAGCTTGAAATTAGACACAAATTAAAACCCATAATTCAAAACTACAAAACATATAATTAAAAGTATAAAAAGAAGATGGCACAGAGTTCAGATATATTATTAATCAAATAATTAAGTACCCTGTTTCAAGCTTGAAGGGGAGGTCACCAGAAAAGCCTGGCAAGTTCCTGACGATTGTCTGCGACGCACCATAGTTGGTAAGCAGCACCAGCAGCAGAAAAAATGCCTGACACACCCAGATTGTGAAATAGATGCTTCTGCTGCAACTAATCATTCTCGTTTTTTTTCTTTTCTTTTTTTTCTAGTGGAAGATGAGGATATTGTCTGCGTTTGACCCCCTCATATTCTCATATATTGAGGTAGGAACAGTCCAAGAAAAAAAAACACATTAGAAAAAAACAAAAAGAGAAAAGAAAAGGATCCAGAACCAGAAGTGCTATTTGCAAAGGAAAATAATATGATGTCCCTCCTCGATAGAATAGAACCAGTTGCTTTCAATTTGGATATTTCAAATACCATGATAAAATATTGGCTAATTGGGCTTAGTTTTCTTAGGAAATTAAATTAATCCTTTGGGTATTTGAATTTTGGGTTAATAAGTTTTCTGGGCCTAGTATAACCGCGCGGCTATACTAGGGATTTTTTATATTTTTTTAAATCGTATAGCCGCACGGCTATACTATTTATAGAAAACAAAAAAGAGCCGGCCAGCGCCTAGGTGCCCACGTGTCAAAATAAGTCTAGCCGCGCGGCTATACTATTTTGTTTTTAAAAAAAAATCCCGAGTATAGCCACGCGGCTATACGCTTTTGAAAATGTTGTAATGGTCATGGCGCATACTTGATAATTAAAATTATGCATATTTGCTATAATTCAATGTTTAATTAGTTGATACCAAGTAGATGACTAAGCGATTTCCGATTTGGGTTATTTTCACAGAAGATGGATAGTTCCAGTCATCAAACCACATTGCAAGATGAGATTATTGAATCTACGTACTAAGGGGAACAGTTGCAGCTCATCCAGATTGCCCACCCCAACGTACCTTGGAATTGAACAACCCAACACAACGCATTATCATCAACAAAAATCTATTCAGCTCATAAATATATATATTATGATAGTTACCCAGTTTCAAGCTTGAAGGGGACGTCACCGGAGAGGCCTGGAATGTTCTTGACGATTGTCTGCGACGCACCATAGTTGGTAAGTTGCAGGTGCACTAGAAAAATTGCTTGCCAGAGCCACAATAATGTGACACTGAAATTGACGTAGTTGTTATATTATATGTTTGTGTTGTGGAGGTGTCACCAATAATTTGTTGTAGTTTGTGATTTTGTCAACTTCGAAAAAGAAAAAGGGTAAAAAACAACAAAAGAGAAACTTGTGGGCACCGAAATGACATCATTCAACCGTCGGTGCCAAAAAAACAAAGGGCTTTCTCTTTTGACGAACGAACAAAAAAAAAAAAGCTGTCTATGCATTTGGATTTATCTTTTTTATTACGTAATATTGGGTTTTGTTTTTAGCTGATTATTATGTTTATCCGTTTTGATGAGTGTCCTCTAATTTTGTAAGGGCTTTAAATTTGTGGACCCAACTATATGAGTTATATTCTGGTCATTGAACATATGCTTGAGACATATATATAATGGCAGCAACTTCATAATTTGATACTCAAGTTGATTGGCAATGGAGAAATTAGTAACTCCTTATAAGCTCTTGCATGACATTTTCATCTTCATATTCTCACACACTCTAGTACTTGTGGCTAATTTTCAACTCTAAAACGTGGACAAAATATATTGAGTGACTTGAAGCACGTGTGGTTTCTGGATTTTCACATATAGGTAAACCTGCTCTGATACCATGAAGGAAGTTAATAATCCACTCCAACATCAATCGATGATAAGGGGGAGTAGCCCAACTTCTTATAAGCTTATAAATACTTCAAATACATGAATGATTACTCAATCATTTAAACTACAAGTCACTTGCACTATTTTGACCCCAATAAAAAACCCCCCCGCATAGTATGATATGACTTTTGGGTCTAACACTTTTAATACTAGGGAAGAAATTGAATATTACCCACAAAAATAAATTAACCACTTATTAAATCAAATCAAGAAAGTACTCATAATTCAACATCCTATCCATTAATCTTGACATACTAATTATATTAAAGAGGAGAATGCTCTAGCCACCGTTTGATCATATCAAAGCATTCTCTTGGATTAAACTCCGGAGCTGTATGACCTCCTCCCTGCACAATTGCAAATGGAGTAATTTGTTAGATAAGTATTTATTAGTTGTGATTATAATTAAACGATCTCAAATAACACTAGTACATTAGCAATGTTCTTGAATTGCACTATTATTGTAGCAAATCGCAATATTGAAAATATCGACAGAATATTGATACTTTATTTATGATATATAGACCGCGTTGATAATACTTCTACAATAATAGGGTTATTTGAGAGCATTTCCCTTGATTATGCTAATGTAAGATAAAGAACATTTCTTGCCTTTATAGTCGCATATGTCAAATGATACTCTCCATTCGAATACCTAACAGTGTATCTGTAAAATTCACAAATGAATAAAGATAACAAAAGTAGAAGTTAGTTTGGATAGTGAAACTTGTAACCGGAGAAAAAATAATAATAAAAATAATAAAAATTTAATCTGAAATAAAAATCATGAAAACAATAAAAACTGAGATAGATATAATACAAACCCTGCAACTTGATTGTTAGAGAACCATGGTTTCCAATCATCATCAATTGGCAAGCTCAAGGATTCTATCCATGCTTCTGTACTTACATAGGGAACGCTCAAGTCATGATCCCCACTGCAGAAGATGCCATAAAACTTGTAATTAATTGGTAATAAAAGGTAGATAATTCATTTGTATTGAAAGGATTTTGACAAAATATGTAACGTGTTTTCGAATTGCTTGAATTTACACCTAGAGGGATAAAATTGACATAAAAAACTACAAAAATAAAATGGTAAAATCGGCAAACTACGTAAACTAAAATAACTTTTTTTCCATATTATAATCTTACCTGTAGACAAAAGCCCGAAGGGATTTTTGGCTAAGATTTCGATGATATTCAACAGCACGTTGAACATCTTTTATGTAAGGTGTTGTTCTATTGCATCTTACTCATTCACCTTATTGACCAAAAAAAAAAAAAAAACCCATTCACCTTTTGTTCCCTATTTGTCATTGTAAAATTGTTAAATTAATATATACATTTTAAAATCAACTGGTCACAAGTGTTATAAAAAAAAATACCTCCCGAATGTTAAGAGCTTTACGAACTTTCATATCATTTGCCCAAACCACAGAATACCGAAGCCTATCCACCTACAAAATCAAAATTTGACGTGTCTTAAGACACGTCAAATTTAAATGATGAATATTTGGTCTAGTGACATTTAAGATGAATTGCGGAGCTGATCTGTATTTCTATCCAATTACAAAGCTTTATAAGATTTCAACATTTTTTTGAAGGCCATGGACTAAAGTGCAAACTATACAAGGATGGAAAATGCAAACCAATATATATTGAATTTGAGAGAAGGGACATTACCCGACACAAACTTTCAGGAAAGGGAAAGCTTAAGAAATTATCATCAACAGAGTCCCAGTCCCACCCAAATGTGGTTTGTTCGTTGTGATTGATACGAGGAACGCATGCAGGTGCCAATATATGACTATCGTCAAGTCTGCTAGTGCACTGCAAATACATTAAACAAACCATTTTAAAATCGAAGATGAAAACATGCATCTTGTGTTCCTTCAAGAACATCTGATAAAATTGGAACGCTACATAGAAGATTAACATGACCCTGCGCAAGGATGACGTGCATAAAATGAGAAATGGTTCCGAAAAAAAAAACCAAGCATCTTGTACTACATTTGAATCATAACTACATCATGCCCATACCTCCTTGAAAGCTTGAAGATTGTTGAGGCAGAGTTGATTGTTCGGATCCACGTCTACGTATTCCCCCTTGCAATTCCTTTTGGTAGACTTCAAAAAACATAAAGCAATAGTGATATTTAAATTTTAAATCTACTATCTTATATTCAAGTATGAAAAAGTTGATATATATATAGTTGGCCATAATGCCCACAACCCTTAAAATGTACGACTTGCATAATTAGTATCAATCAAGACCTTCCTTTGTTCTTCATAATCATAAGTTGTATTAAAAATTTAGATGATTTCCTCAGAAGTTACTATGAAACAAAACCAAGAGCGACGTATATACCTCATACATTCTATTTGATATAAGCGCCATGCGATGGGCAAATTCAATTCTCGAATTCAAACCCTCTTTTTCATTTGTAACTGGATCGCCGATTACGTATCCCTGAATCCATTTGAAAGAAAACTAAATTCTGGACAATGTCATGAAATTTGAAAGTAGGCTAAATTATTGAAATGCCCCCTGTAACTCAATTTCCCCCTTGAAACTCTAAGTGTCTCACTTTCCCCCCTGAAAACTCCATATATTGTCTCACTTTGCCTATATTCCATCCAGCCCTAGCAAAAGTCAAAAATTGGGGAAACAATGATGGGGAAACAGTGATGGGGATGTTGTTGAGTGAGACTCTGGGGTCATAGGCCAAAGTGGTGACGGAGAGAGAGCGGTCAGAGAGTAAAGTTGTGGTATTGGCGCTGAAAGGCAGGGACTTGAGGGATCGGAGAGAGAAATAAAGGGGGATGATGTGGAATTGCAGGGGGTTCAGCGGTGGTTGACCGGAGTGAGAGAAGGCGGCGTCGGTGGGGGCGAAGATGGTGAGAGAAGGAGACTGGGAGAGGAGGAGGGTTTGAGAGGCGAGGTCGAGGGTCAGAGCCATGGAGGTGTAGCCGAAATCTGAGAGGATTTCGGCGGCGTTGACGAGGGTTTGGGTGGGGAGGGCAGAGGAGAGAGAGAGAGAACTGAGAGGACGATGAGAGAGAGAAGGAGTTGGGTTGCCACCATTGTTGGAGGTTGTTCTTCGTTTCTTGGAGTTTGGAGAGGGGTTTGGTTTTGCAAATAAGTCTGAGTGTAGTTGGAGATTCAGAGAGTATCTGAATTTGTAAGGGAAGGTTGTTTTTGGGGGGTTAAGATTTGACGATTTCTGTTAGGGCTGGATGGAATATAGGCAAAGTGAGACAATATATGGAGTTTCAAGGGGGAAAGTGAGACACTTAGAGTTTCAGGGGGGAAACTAAGATTGAAATTGAGTTACAGGGGGCATTTCAATAATTTAGCCTTGAAAGTATAGTAAGGTATCTAATTGAGATGTCAATTTAAGTACTTTGAGATTATTCAAAGGTAGCTCTGTTCCAGCTTCAATACCTACAACCAAAAACAGGATTAGATATACAAAAACATCCCTGCCCAATACTCCAATCAATAACTTGCCTGGGTATGAATTCAATCACCAGCAACGCATATGTAAATTACCATTAATTATCTCTTGAACAATGATCGGAATAATCTTGCCCGAGTACGAATCACCAGAAATGTAGAGTGGATTTGCAAGAAACTTGCGATGAGTCGAAAGCCACTGGACATGATTTTAAGGAACAAGAAAGAAAGGTTCATAAATTGATGAAAATTGGCAACCAATATAAGTACCCAAATTATTGAACAAATTCTTTGTGCAAACTTGGCTCACCTTATGAAGAAACTCAGAAGCTCGTTTTGCATGAATGGTGTCACTAGTGTTGTAGCCAACTGCTGTTGTGGAGTATGAGAAACCAGTCCCGGCTGGAGCGTCTAAAAATATTATGTTTGCTAACTAAAAAGAAAAATGCGCACTTTCAATATATCTTCAGAAGCATAACCATATGCATCAATTGGTCACATGACCATTCATATATAGGAAAGTAAAAGCAAGAGATGGAAATTCCAGACCGTTGTCCATGAGTACGGATTCAAAACAAGTTCTACTGGATCCTCTGTTATACTTGTAAAACTGAAAGATATTGGACCTGTAATGAATGAACAACTTACTTATCATGTCAAGTCAAGAAATGAATGGCAATAGAGCAAATCGGGGATGGTATATATGTCATTTCCATTCCATCCCCGTTAAGATGGACAGTCAAGCAATCATGTCATTTATGGATATTGCTCAAAATAATTCCTAATAAGGGCGGAACCAAGAATTTTTAGACATGGATAACTTTTAGTTTGACATTTAATTTTATACCGAAAAAGTGAAGCTTCATTTACGAAAAATCTTGTTTGCAAAAATAAATAACTATTATTTCTCTAACTATTGTTTTTCGAATTATTTTGTGGACTTTCGTTTTTTGTTCTTTGATATTAAATAATCATTAAAATACGTGTATTATACGTTTGCTTTCATTATACCGACTCTTAAAGACGTATACGAAAAACAGAAGTATTATTTGAAAAATACGTATGTACGTGTATAATACGAGTATTAAATGGGAAAATGCTAAATTCTTTATACGAGTAATAACTCCGGAAAAGTAAAAAATCAAAAGAGGACAATACCTATACCTTGTTAATGGCCTAAACGTAACAGATTATCCACTAGACTAGTCTAAATACTATTTATTTAGTAATATCATTTATGCCATTAATTAAAATATTTAATACTAATTATTCACTAGAGATATAATAGTTAGAAAATAATTACTAATGAAAGTAATTAAATTAATTACTGGGAAGAAATTTTGAAAAAATAAAAATTTATTGACTTAAAGATACTAAGTTTTTATTTATTTATTTATTTAAAACCTATCCCGACGAAATTTCGTCGGCATAGGTCTTTGCAGGCAAAAGTTTGTCGGATTAGGTTTCCCACGACGAAATCGTCGGTAGAGGTAATTTCGTCGGGAGAGGTTGTTTGGCTTCTTTTTTTTGAGTTTTAAAAATATAAAATGAGTTTCTTCACTTTTGTTTTTTGGCCAACTTCTTGAATTTAATGCATCTAAATAATTAATACCTTAGCCTTTTTTTAATTACATTAATTAGTGATTATGCTTTAATTATTATTTCTTTAGTGAATATTTAAATATTTTACTAATTTCGTAAATTACTTGGTAAATAGTAATTAATTGTTTTTCAAATTATTTTGTGGACTTTCGTTTTTTATTCTTTGATATTAAAAAATCATTAAAATACATGTATTATACGTTTGCTTTCATTATACCGACTCTTAAAGACGTATATGAAAAACGGAAGTATTATTTGAAAAATACGTATGTACATGAATAATACGAGTATTAAATGGGAAAATGCTAAATTCTTTATACGGGTAATAACTCCGGAAAAGTAAAAAATCGAAAGGGGACAATAGCTATACCTTGTTAATGGCCTAAACGTAATAGATAATGCTCTAGACTAGTCTAAATACTATTTATTCAGTAATATCATTTATGCCAGTAATTAAAATATTTAATACTAATTATTCACTAGAGATATAATAGTCAGAAAATAATTACTAATGAAAGTTATTAAATTAATTACTGGGAAGAAATTTTGAAAAAATAAAAATTTATTGACTTAAAGATACTAAGTTTATATTTATTTATTTTTTTAAAACCTCTCCCGACGAAATTTCGTCGGCATAGGTATTTGCCGGCAAAAGTTTGCCGGATTAGGTTTCTCGCGACGACATGTCGTCGGTAGAGGTAATTTCGTCGGGAGAGGTTGTTTGGCTGTTTTTTTTTTTTGAGTTTTAAAAATATAAAATGAGTTTCTTCACTTTTGTTTTTTGCCAACTTCTTGAATTTAATGCATCTAATTAATTAATACCTTAGCCTTTTTTTAATTACATTAATTAGTGAATATGCTTTAATTATTATTTCTTTAGTGAATATTTAAATATTTTACTAATTTCGAAAATTACTTGGTAAATAGTAATTAATTATTTTTCGAATTATTTTGTGGACTTTCGTTTTTTGTTCTTTGATATTAAATAATCATTAAAATACGTGTATTATACGTTTGCTTTCATTATACTAACTCTTAAAGATGTATATGAAAAATAGAAGTATTATTTGAAAAATACGTATGTACGTGTATAATACGAGTATTAAATGGGAAAATGCTAAATTCTTTATACGGGTAATAACTCCAGAAAAGTAAAAAATCAAAAGGGGACAATAGCTATACCTTGGTAATGGCCTAAACGTAATAGATAATGCTCTAGACTAGTCTAAATACTATTTATTCAGTAATATCATTTATGCCATTAATTAAAATATTTAATACTAATTATTCACAAGAGAAATAATAGTTAGAAAATAATTACTAACGAAAGTAATTAAATTTATTACTGGGGAGAAATTTTGAAAAAATAAAAATTTATTGACTTAAAGATACTAAGTTTATATTTATTTATTTTTTTAAAACCTCTCCCGACGAAATTTCGTCGGTAGAGGTAGTTTCGTCGGGAGAGGTTGTTTGGCTTTTTTTTTTTTTTGAGTTTTAAAAATATAAAATGAGTTTCTTCACTTTTGTTTTTTGCCAACTTCTTGAATTTAATGCATCTAATTAATTAATACCTTAGCCTTTTTTTAATTACATTAATTAGTGAATATGCTTTAATTATTATTTCTTTAGTGAATATTTAAATATTTTACTAATTTCGTAAATTACTTGGTAAATAGTAATTAATTATTTTTCGAATTATTTTGTGGACTTTCGATTTTTGTTCTTTGATATTAAATAATCATTAAAATACGTGTATTATACGTTTGCTTTCATTATACTAACTCTTAAAGACGTATATGAAAAATAGAAGTATTATTTGAAAAATACGTATGTACGTGTATAATACGAGTATTAAATGGGAAAATGCAAAATTCTTTATACAGGTAATAACTCCAGAAAAGTAAAAAATCAAAAGGGGACAATAGCTATACCTTGGTAATGGCCTAAACGTAATAGATAATGCTCTAGACTAGTCTAAATACTATTTATTCAGTAATATCATTTATGCCATTAATTAAAATATTTAATACTAATTATTCGCTAGAGAAATAATAGTTAGAAAATAATTACTAACGAAAGTAATTAAATTTATTACTAGGGAGAAATTTTGAAAAAATAAAAATTTATTGACTTAAAGATACTAAGTTTATATTTATTTATTTTTTTAAAACCTCTCCCGACGAAATTTCGTCGGTAGAGGTAATTTCGTCGGGAGAGGTTGTTTGGCTTTTTTTTTTTTTTGAGTTTTAAAAATATAAAATGAGTTTCTTCACTTTTGTTTTTTGGCCAATTTATTGAATTTAATGCATCTAATTAATTAATACCTTAGCCTTTTTTTAATTACTTTAATTAGTGATTATGCTTTAATTATTATTTCTTTAGCGAATATTTAAATATTTTACTAATTTCGAAAATTACTTGGTAAATAGTAATTAATTATTTTTCGAATTATTTTGTGGACTTTCGTTTTTTGTTCTTTGATATTAAATAATCATTAAAATACGTGTATTATACGTTTGCTTTCATTATACTAACTCTTAAAGATGTATATGAAAAATAGAAGTATTATTTGAAAAATACATATGTACGTGTATAATACGAGTATTAAATGGGAAAATGCTAAATTCTTTATACGGGTAATAACTCCAGAAAAGTAAAAAATCAAAAGGGGACAATAGCTATACCTTGGTAATGGCCTAAACGTAATAGATAATGCTCTAGACTAGTCTAAATACTATTTATTCAGTAATATCATTTATGCCATTAATTAAAATATTTAATACTAATTATTCACAAGAGAAATAATAGTTAGAAAATAATTACTAACGAAAGTAATTAAATTTATTACTGGGGAGAAATTTTGAAAAAATAAAAATTTATTGACTTAAAGATACTAAGTTTATATTTATTTATTTTTTTAAAACCTCTCCCGACGAAATTTCGTCGGTAGAGGTAATTTCGTCGGGAGAGGTTGTTTGGCTTTTTTTTTTTTTTGAGTTTTAAAAATATAAAATGAGTTTCTTCACTTTTGTTTTTTGCCAACTTCTTGAATTTAATGCATCTAATTAATTAATACCTTAGCCTTTTTTTAATTACATTAATTAGTGAATATGCTTTAATTATTATTTCTTTAGTGAATATTTAAATATTTTACTAATTTCGTAAATTACTTGGTAAATAGTAATTAATTATTTTTCGAATTATTTTGTGGACTTTCGATTTTTGTTCTTTGATATTAAATAATCATTAAAATACGTGTATTATACGTTTGCTTTCATTATACTAACTCTTAAAGACGTATATGAAAAATAGAAGTATTATTTGAAAAATACGTATGTACGTGTATAATACGAGTATTAAATGGGAAAATGCAAAATTCTTTATACAGGTAATAACTCCAGAAAAGTAAAAAATCAAAAGGGGACAATAGCTATACCTTGGTAATGGCCTAAACGTAATAGATAATGCTCTAGACTAGTCTAAATACTATTTATTCAGTAATATCATTTATGCCATTAATTAAAATATTTAATACTAATTATTCGCTAGAGAAATAATAGTTAGAAAATAATTACTAACGAAAGTAATTAAATTTATTACTAGGGAGAAATTTTGAAAAAATAAAAATTTATTGACTTAAAGATACTAAGTTTTTATTTATTTATTTTTTTAAAACCTCTCCCGACGAAATTTCGTCGGTAGAGGTAATTTCGTCGGGAGAGGTTGTTTGGCTTTTTTTTTTTTTTGAGTTTTAAAAATATAAAATGAGTTTCTTCACTTTTGTTTTTTGGCCAATTTATTGAATTTAATGCATCTAATTAATTAATACCTTAGCCTTTTTTTAATTACTTTAATTAGTGATTATGCTTTAATTATTATTTCTTTAGCGAATATTTAAATATTTTACTAATTTCGAAAATTACTTGGTAAATAGTAATTAATTATTTTTCGAATTATTTTGTGGACTTTCGTTTTTTGTTCTTTGATATTAAATAATCATTAAAATACGTGTATTATACGTTTGCTTTCATTATACTAACTCTTAAAGATGTATATGAAAAATAGAAGTATTATTTGAAAAATACATATGTACGTGTATAATACGAGTATTAAATGGGAAAATGCTAAATTCTTTATACGGGTAATAACTCCAGAAAAGTAAAAAATCAAAAGGGGACAATAGCTATACCTTGGTAATGGCCTAAACGTAATAGATAATGCTCTAGACTAGTCTAAATACTATTTATTCAGTAATATCATTTATGCCATTAATTAAAATATTTAATACTAATTATTCACAAGAGAAATAATAGTTAGAAAATAATTACTAACGAAAGTAATTAAATTTATTACTGGGGAGAAATTTTGAAAAAATAAAAATTTATTGACTTAAAGATACTAAGTTTATATTTATTTATTTTTTTAAAACCTCTCCCGATGAAATTTCGTCGGTAGAGGTAATTTCGTCGGGAGAGGTTGTTTGGCTTTTTTTTTTTTTTGAGTTTTAAAAATATAAAATGAGTTTCTTCACTTTTGTTTTTTGCCAACTTCTTGAATTTAATGCATCTAATTAATTAATACCTTAGCCTTTTTTTAATTACATTAATTAGTGAATATGCTTTAATTATTATTTCTTTAGTGAATATTTAAATATTTTACTAATTTCGTAAATTACTTGGTAAATAGTAATTAATTATTTTTCGAATTATTTTGTGGACTTTCGATTTTTGTTCTTTGATATTAAATAATCATTAAAATACGTGTATTATACGTTTGCTTTCATTATACTAACTCTTAAAGACGTATATGAAAAATAGAAGTATTATTTGAAAAATACGTATGTACGTGTATAATACGAGTATTAAATGGGAAAATGCAAAATTCTTTATACAGGTAATAACTCCAGAAAAGTAAAAAATCAAAAGGGGACAATAGCTATACCTTGGTAATGGCCTAAACGTAATAGATAATGCTCTAGACTAGTCTAAATACTATTTATTCAGTAATATCATTTATGCCATTAATTAAAATATTTAATACTAATTATTCGCTAGAGAAATAATAGTTAGAAAATAATTACTAACGAAAGTAATTAAATTTATTACTAGGGAGAAATTTTGAAAAAATAAAAATTTATTGACTTAAAGATACTAAGTTTATATTTATTTATTTTTTTAAAACCTGTCCCGACGAAATTTCGTCGGTAGAGGTAATTTCGTCGGGAGAGGTTGTTTGGCTTTTTTTTTTTTTTGAGTTTTAAAAATATAAAATGAGTTTCTTCACTTTTGTTTTTTGGCCAATTTATTGAATTTAATGCATCTAATTAATTAATACCTTAGCCTTTTTTTAATTACTTTAATTAGTGATTATGCTTTAATTATTATTTCTTTAGCGAATATTTAAATATTTTACTAATTTCGAAAATTACTTGGTAAATAGTAATTAATTATTTTTCGAATTATTTTGTGGACTTTCGTTTTTTGTTCTTTGATATTAAATAATCATTAAAATACGTGTATTATACGTTTGCTTTCATTATACTAACTCTTAAAGATGTATATGAAAAATAGAAGTATTATTTGAAAAATACGTATGTACGTGTATAATACGAGTATTAAATGGGAAAATGCTAAATTCTTTATACGGGTAATAACTCCAGAAAAGTAAAAAATCAAAAGGGGACAATAGCTATACCTTGGTAATGGCCTAAACGTAATAGATAATGCTCTAGACTAGTCTAAATACTATTTATTCAGTAATATCATTTATGCCATTAATTAAAATATTTAACACTAATTATTCACTAGAGAAATAGTAGTTAGAAAATAATTACTAATGAAAGTAATTAAATTAATTACGGTGGAGAAATTTTGAAAAAATAAAAATTTATTGACTTAAAGATACTAAGTTTATATTTATTTATTTTTTTAAAACCTCTCCCGACGAAATTTAGTCGGCATAGGTCTTTGTCGGCAAAAGTTTGTCGGATTAGGTTTCTCGGGACGAAATGTCGTCGGTAGAGGTAATTTCGTCGGGAGAGGTTGTTTGGGTTTTTTTTTTTTTGAGTTTTAAAAATATAAAATGACTTTCTTCACTTTTGTTTTTTGGCCAACTTCTTGAATTTAATGCATCTAATTAATTAATACCTTAGCCTTTTTTTAATTACTTGAATTAGTGATTATGCTTTAATTATTATTTCTGTTGCGAATATTTAAATATTTTACTGATTTCGTAAATTACTTGGTAAATAGTAATTAATTGTTTTTCAAATTATTTTGTGGACTTTGGTTTTTTGTTCTTTGATATTAAATAATCATTAAAATACGTGTATTATACGTTTGCTTTCATTATACCGACTCTTAAAGACGTATACAAAAAACAAAAGTATTAGTTGAAAAATACGTATGTACGTGTATAATATGAGTATTAAATGGGAAAATGCTAAATTCTTTATATGGGTAATAACTCCGGAAAAGTAAAAAATCAAAAGGGGACAGTAGCTATACCTTGGTATTGGCCTAAGCGTAATAGATAATGCTGTAGACTTGTCTAAATACTATTTATTTAGTAATATCATTTATGCCATTAATTAAAATATTTAATACTAATCATTCACTTGAGAAATAATAGTTAGAAAATAATTACTGATGAAAGTAATTAAATTAATTACTGGGAAGAAATTTTGAAAAAATAAAAATTTATTGACTTAAAGATACTAAGTTTATATTTATTTATTTTTTTTAAAACCTCTCCCGACGAAATTTCGTCGGCATAAGTCTTTGCCGGCAAAGGTTTGTCGGATTAGGTTTCTCGCGACGAAATGTCGTCGGTAGAGGTAATTTCGTCGGGAGAGGTTGTGTGGCTTTTTTTTTTTTTTTTTTGAGTTCTAAAATTATAAAATGAGTTTCTTCACTTTTGTTTTTTTGGCCAATTTCTTGAATTTAATTCATCTAATTAATTAATACCTTATCCTTTTTTTAATTACTTAAATTATTGATTATGCTTTAATTATTATTTCTTTAGTGAATATTTAAATATTTTACTAATTTCATAAATTACTTGGTAAATAGTAATTAATTGTTTTTCAAATTATTTTGTGGACTTTCGTTTTTTGTTCTTTGATATTAAATAATCATTAAAATACGTGTATTATACGTTTGCTTTCATTATACGACTCTTAAAGACGTATACGAAAAACAGAAGTATTATTTGAAAAATACATATGTACGTGTATAATACGAGTATCAAATGGGAAAATGATAAATTCTTTATACGGGTAATAACTCTGGAAAAGTAAAAAATCAAAAGGGGACAATAGCTATACCTTGGTAATGGCCTAAACGTAATAGATAATGCTCTAGACAAGTCTAAATACTATTTATTCAGTAATATCATTTATGCCATTAATTAAAATATTTAACACTAATTATTCACTAGAGAAATAGTAGTTAGAAAATAATTACTAATGAAAGTAATTAAATTAATTACGGTGGAGAAATTTTGAAAAAATAAAAATTTATTGACTTAAAGATACTAAGTTTATAGTTATTTATTTTTTTAAAATCTCTCCCGACGAAATTTCGTCGGCATAGGTCTTTGTCGGCAAAAGTTTGTCGGATTAGGTTTCTCGCGACGAAATGTTGTCGGTAGAGGTAATTTCGTCGGGAGAGGTTGTTTGGGTTTTTTTTTTTTTTTTGAGTTCTAAAATTATAAAATGAGTTTCTTGACTTTTGTTTTTTGGCCAACTTCTTGAATTTAATGCATCTAATTAATTAATACCTTAACCTTTTTTTAATTACATTAATTAGTGATTATGCTTTAATTATTATTTCTTTTGCGAATATTTAAATATTTTACTGATTTCGTAAATTACTTGGTAAATAGTAATTAATTGTTTTTCGAATTATTTTGTGGACTTTCGTTTTTTGTTCTTTGATATTAAATAATCATTAAAATATGTGTATTATACGTTTGCTTTCATTATACCAATTCCTAAAGACGTATATGAAAAATAGAAGTATTATTTAAAAAATACGTATGTGCATGTATAATACGAGTATTAAATGGGAAAATGCTAAATTCTTTATACGGTTAATAGCTCCGGAAAAGTAAAAAATCAAAAGGGGACAATAGCTATACCTCGGTAATGGCCTAAACGTAATAGATAATGCTCTAGACTAGTCTAAATACTATTTATTTAGTAATATCATGTATGCCATTAATTAAAATATTTAATACTAAATATTCACTAGAGAATTAATAGTTAGAAAATAATTACTAAAGAAAGTAATTAAATTAATTACTGGGGAGAAATTTTTGAAAAAATAAAAATTTATTGACTTAAAGATAATAAGTTTATATTTATTAATTTTTTTACAACCTCTCCCGACTAAATTTTGTCGGCATAGGTCTTTGTCGGATTAGGTTTCTCGCAACGACATTTCGTCGGTAGAGGTAATTTCGTTGGGAGAGGTTGTTTGGCTTTTTTTTTTTTGAGTTTTAAAAATATAAAATGAGTTTCTTCACTTTTGTTTTTTTGGCCAATTTCTTGAATTTAATTCATCTAATTAATTAATACCTTATCCTTTTTTTAATTACTTAAATTATTGATTATGCTTTAATTATTATTTCTTTAGTGAATATTTAAATATTTTACTAATTTCATAAATTACTTGGTAAACAGTAATTAATTGTTTTTCAAATTATTTTGTGGACTTTCGTTTTTTGTTCTTTGATATTAAATAATCATTAAAATACGTGTATTATACGTTTGCTTTCATTATACGACTCTTAAAGACGTATACGAAAAACAGAAGTATTATTTGAAAAATACATATGTACGTGTATAATACGAGTATCAAATGGGAAAATGCTAAATTCTTTATACGGGTAATAACTCTGGAAAAGAAAAAAATCAAAAGGGGACAGTAGCTATACCTTGGTATTGGCCTAAGCGTAATAGATAATGCTCTAGACTTGTCTAAATACTATTTATTTAGTAATATCATTTATGCCATTAATTAAAATATTTAATACTAATTATTCACTTGAGAAATAATAGTTACAAAATAATTACTAATGAAAGTAATTAAATTAATTACTAGGAAGAAATTTTGAAAAAATAAAAATTTATTGACTTAAAGATACTAAGTTTATGTTTATTTATTTTTTTTAAAACCTCTCCCGACGAAATTTCGTCGGCATAAGTCTTTGCCGGCAAAGGTTTGTCGGATTAGGTTTCTCGCGACGAAATCTCGTCGGTAGAGGTAATTTCGTCGGGAGAGGTTGTTTGGCTTTTTTTTTTTTTTTGAGTTCTAAAATTATAAAATGAGTTTCTTCACTTTTGTTTTTTGGCCAACTTCTTGAATTTAATGCATCTAATTAATTAATACCTTAACCTTTTTTTAATTACATTAATTAGTGATTATGCTTTAATTATTATTTCTTTAGCGAATATTTAAATATTTTACTGATTTCGTAAATTACTTGGTAAATAGTAATTAATTGTTTTTTGAATTATTTTGTGGACTTTCGTTTTTTGTTGTTTGATATTAAATAATCATTAAAATACGTGTATTATACGTTTGCTTTCATTATACCGACTCTTAATGACATATATGAAAAATAGAAGTATTATTTGAAAAATACGTATGTACGTGTATAATAAGAGTATTAAATGGGAAAATGCTAAATTCTTTATACGAGTAATAACTCCGGAAAAGTTAAAAATCAAAAGGGGACAATAGCTATACCTTGGTAATGGCCTAAACATAATAGATAATGCTCTAGACTAGTCTAAATACTATTTATTTAGTAATATCATTTATGCCATTAATTAAAATATTGAATACTAATTATTCACTAGAGAAATAATAGTTAGAAAATAATTACTAATGAAAGTAATTAAATTAATTACTGGGGAGAAATTTTGAAAAAATAAAAATTTATTGACTTAAAGATACTAAGTTTATATTTATTTATTTTTTTAAAACCTCTCCCGACGAAATTTGGTCGGCATAGGTCTTTGTCGGCAAAAGTTTGTCGGATTAGGTTTCTCGCGACGAAATGTCGTCGGTAGAGGTAATTTCGTCGGGAGAGGTTGTTTGGGTTTTTTTTTTTTTTGAGTTTTAAAAATATAAAATGAGTTTCTTGACTTTTGTTTTTTGGCCAACTTCTTGAATTTAATGCATCTAATTAATTAATACCTTATCCTTTTTTTAATTACTTGAATTTGTGATTATGCTTTAATTATTATTTCTGTTGCGAATATTTAAATATTTTACTGATTTCGTAAATTACTTGGTAAATAGTAATTAATTGTTTTTCGAATTATTTTGTGGACTTTCGTTTTTTGTTCTTTGATATTAAATAATCATTAAAATACGTGTATTATACGTTTGCTTTCATTATACCGACTCTTAAAGACGTATACAAAAAACAGAAGTATTAGTTGAAAAATACGTATGTACGTGTATAATACGAGTATTAAATGGGAAAATGCTAAATTCTTTATACGGGTAATAACTCCGGAAAAGTAAAAAATCAAAAGGGGACAGTAGCTATACCTTGGTATTGGCCTAAGCGTAATAGATAATGCTCTAGACTTGTCTAAATACTATTTATTTAGTAATATCATTTATGCCATTAATTAAAATATTTAATACTAATTATTCACTTGAGAAATAATAGTTACAAAATAATTACTAATGAAAGTAATTAAATTAATTACTGGGAAGAAATTTTGAAAAAATAAAAATTTATTGACTTAAAGATACTAAGTTTATATTTATTTATTTTTTTTAAAACCTCTCCCGACGAAATTTCGTCGGCATAGTTCTTTGCCGGCAAAAGTTTGTCGGATTAGGTTTCTTGCGACGAACTGTCGTCGGTAGAGGTAATTTCGTCGGGAGAGGTTGTTTGGCTTTTTTTTTTTTGAGTTTTAAAAATATAAAATGAGTTTCTTCACTTTTGTTTTGTGGCCAACTTCTTGAATTTAATGCATCTAATTAATTAATACCTTAGCCTTTTTTTAATTACTTTAATTAGTGATTGTGCTTTAATTATTATTTCTTTAACGCATATTTAAATATTTTACTGATTTTATAAATTACTTGGTAAATAGTAATTAATTATTTTTCGAATGATTTTGTGGACTTTCGTTTCTTAGAGAAGGCAACAAAGTAGCACACTGTATCGCTCGTTTTGCACTTTCAACTCAGCAAGTTTGCTTTTGGGAGCAGCCTCCTGATTTTATTCAGAAGGATTTGCTTGCCGATCTCATGTAACCTTTGTCTTATTCAATATTATCGCTAATTTTCAAAAAAAAAAAAAAAAAAAAGGTTGGGAAGCAGCAGTAGCAGCAAAAGTGCTTTTCTCCACAGCGACAATAATCTAATGCAGATCGTGAGGCTTCTGTTGGATCTGCTCATTGTCTTTCTTTTTTCCTTTCTTCTATGTACTCTAAAAGCGCATGTGCTGTTTAATTTCCATTTCTACCAATCGTTTGCACAACTCCAAAAGCAGATTCGCCACTTCAAAATATATTATTTCCCCAAACTATATATATGCAGTACTGAATTCTATCTTTCTACAAAACAAAAATTTATTAGATGATTATGTATTAGTGTGAAACGCAATGCGCTTGACCTACGTACAGAAGAATATAATTCGTATAGAATTCACTGAGGTGTTTAATATGATATAATAATGATTTGAAGTGTGTGAGAGTGTCTGATAGGGAGGAGAGATTACCCGACACATTTGGTTGGGAAAGGGAAAATCTATGAAGTTTTCGTCAATAGATTCCCAGTGGGTGGTGGTTTGTAATGTGGTAAATAATTTATAATAGTCCTCTGATGGGCAGAATGGTGCGAATATATGTTCTATATCAAGTCTCTCAGTGCACTGCATATATAAATTCAAAATAAGCGACTTGTAAAATCAAAGACATATAAAGCATGCTAATAAATTAATTAACCACAAGGAATCTTCTCACCTCCTTGTAAATTTGCATACTGTAGAGGCATGGAAGGTTGTTTGGATCTACATCAACATAGTTACCCTTGCAGTTCCTTTCTGTTGACTTTGAAAACATAAAGCAATCATTGAATTTTCAAAGCTGCAGTTTAGCTAATAAACTTACATAATTATTAATTTAATGAGCAAATTTGATATAAGCGCCATTCTATCTGATATAAGCGCCATTTGATGAGCAAATTTAATTCTCGAATTTCCATCCTCTTTTTCCTGTGTCACTGGGTTAAAACAAATCTGAAATCTGAAATCTGAAATGTATTGGACCTAGAATAATTAAAACAAGTTATCAGATACCCATTTTTCATATTAGATACCAATCAACTAACCAACCAACCTGCAGTTCATCCCTGCTTAATTACTACTTTCGTAATGTTTTGTTATTTACTAATTTATATTTTGAAAATGTTGTAATGGTTAGGGCGCATACTTGATAATTACAATTAGAGATATTTAGTCAAATAACCAATCTTAGCACTAAAACTATAAATAAATCCTACACTATTTAATTTCTATAAACAAACCCAAAAAATGACATTTGGCATTATTGAATTGAATTTTGATTATTAAATTACTTTGATGTCCTATTGAGTGTTTTGGGCTTTTTTTATATGTTTTGGGGTTGGGTTTGTTTTGAGAAATTAATGGCAGTTTTGTAATTTAAAAGAAATTAAAAGTCTTTTTTGTTATGTTGTAAATGGGCTTTGGGTGTGTTTCTAAAGTCCATTTCATATAGGGTATTTTTATAATTTAGACTCCTATATTGGGTGTAATAGTGAATCTCCCATTAAATTATGCATATTGCTATAATTCAATGTTTAATTAGTTGATAACAAGTAGATGACTAAGCGATTTCTGATTTGGGTTATTTTCACAGAAGATAGATAGTTCCGGTCATCAAACCACATTGCAGGATGAGATTATTGAATGTACATACTAAGGGGAACAGTTGCAGCTCATCCAAAATTGCCCACCCCAACGTACCTTGGAATTGAACAACCCAACACAACGCATTATCATCAACAAAAATCTATTCAGCTCATAAATAAATAAAAATATATATATATATATATATTATGGTAGTTACCCAGTTTCAAGCTTCAAGGGGACGGCACCGGAGAGGCCTGGAATGTTCTTGACGGTTGTCTGCGACGCACCATAGTTGGTAAGTTGCAGGTGCACTAGAAAAATTGCTAGCCAGAGCCACAATAATGTGACACTGAAATTGACGTAGTTGTTAGAAGTACTGACGATCATTTTCTCTTTTTCTTTTCCCCTTCGAAACTTATTTATATGTTTCTGTTGTGGTTTGTGATTTTGATATTTGAATTTTAAAAATAATTTCAATAAATAAATAATTAATAAACTATTCTATTTCCAAGAGCAAGTCTTATAAAGAGCTCCAAGGAACTCTAGTGTTCCAATGTAACACTAATTTCAACTCAAACATGTTTGCATTAATATGTGAAAATTATGTGTATAATAAGTGAATTTTGTGTGTATTATTGAATTTTTTTTGTAAAAAACACGTGTATTAAACATGAAAAATACGTATGTATGTGTACAATACGAGTATTGTATATTTGCTTTCTCAAAAATATACATTTTACCGAGTCTTTAAAACGTGTACAGAAAACGGATGTATTATTGAAAAATATGTACGTACGTGTATAATACAAGTACTAAATGTGAAAATGCTAAAATTTTTATACGAGTAATAACGTTGGGAAAGTAAAAAATTAAAAGGGGACAATAGAGACTCGGGTAATGGCCTAATAGTAATAGATAATGATCTAAATTACTCTTATCGATAAAAGAAAATTATATTTAAAAAAAGGATCCCATAGAGCCGCTCGGCTATACTATATATATATATATATATATACACTCCAGTAACGCCGTGCGGAAATACTTTTAAAAAAAAAACCGTAGTAAACCCATGCGGCTGTGTGAAAACATATATAGCCGCACGGCTGTACTTGTTTTGAAAAAGAAACCGTAGTCAAGCCGCGCGGCTATACTATTTATAGAAAACAGAAAGGCCTGGCCCACGTGTCGAAATAAGTATAACAGCGGGGCTATACTATTTTTTTAAAAAAACCGTAGTAAAGCCGTGCGGCTTAACTATTTATATATATATAAAAAAACCCGCCTAGCGCCACATGTAAAAACAAGTATAGCCGCAGGCTACACGTTTATTAAAAAAACCGTTGTCCGCGCGGCTATACTATATTTTTAAAAATAAATAAATCATAGTTGCATTAGTTTATACTTTATTAATATTAATTGCTTATTTGCTCAGCCCAAAAAAAAGGTAAGTGAAAAACAGACGCAGGTGGGTTGTTTCTGACTGGAATTGGGTGTTGGTTTACATTTGTTATTTGTTTACACTATCACTATTAGTTTCTTCTTTCTTTATGTTTATTTTTTGTTAAGTGTGCAGGTCATTTTAGATCCAGATTCAGTTTCATATTGATGTAAAGTGTCCAGTTCAGGCATCAACTTCTATTTTTTATGTTACGAATAAGATTATACTTTGATTTTTTCTTCTTCTTTTTTCCTCACGGGATTATTTTTTTATACAGGAATTAAAAGCAAAATGAGGATCAGAGTTGGAGGGAGTTCAAGAGTAACATGAAAGCAGAACAAAAGGGAAGCATCATGGTGAGTCAACCTAAGCACCGATCATGACTTCTTCGAGCAGTGAACCAAAGTCGCTCTTCTTCGTGGACAAGTCCAAAGGTACCTCATTCATACCTTTGTTTTTTTGTTTTTTGTTTCGAGTGACATAATTGCCTTTTTCTGCAGCTGATAATAACACATCCATAATGACACACTGCGATAGACTTATTCCGAAACATAAGTCTATTGTTTTGATGGATTGTTTTAGTATTCTTAATATCTTGCTTCATATTAAGTTTTTTAGTTGTTTTCGTCTTCTTCTCTTTTTTTTTTCTTTTTTTTTCTTTTTTTTTTTGCGTAAATGCAGATCCAATTTGCTACATGAGGCTTCCAAAGAAGATAGTAGTAAGAGAGCATAAAATTGCTGCAGGAGGAGGTTCATGTACAAGCAGCAGCTAAAAGGATTTCAGGATCATAATTTAATTGTCATGATTTTTTTATTTTTTTATTTTTTGTTTTCTGTTTTCCTTTTTCAATGGTTGCAATACTAGCTTCAATTACTATATTTTGGTGTAACGAGTTTTGTTTTAAATAAAGACTTATTCAATTGCATCTATACCAAATTCGGTTCAATGATTAACTATGATAATTGTTATCAATAAATACAAAGAGGAATTTAAATTCGTTCTTGCATTTGTTTCAAATTTTTCAATATGATCAACTATGATAATTGATTTATTTTTATGAAGGTTATCAATGAATACAATACAACATATGTTACCAAATTATTGAAAAAAAGAATTTTTAAGGACAATTCAAACTAAAAATTAAAAACAGGAAAATGCTTTTTACCCAAGCTAATAAAAAAATTAAAATTGTTGATATAGGCATCTAGCAAAATACAATTGCAAAAAAATTAAAACGAAACTTTGTAAGTCGTGCATAGCGCGCGTGATTAAAAAAAAGCCTCTCGCACACGCGGAAGCGTGTGCAAAGAGGCTAGTACTTTATTAATATTAATTGCTTATTTGCTAAGCCCAAAAAAAAGGTAAGTGAAAAACAGAGTTACAATTAAGGTAAAATGAAAGAATTACAAATATTTATTTTTTGACTCAATGAAAATAAAGTGCTGAAAAGTCATGACCCTTTGTAGGGAAGAAAACTCATCACCCTTTTTTAGAAAATTATCATGCACATAATCATGTATTAATTTTTAAATATAGTCGAAACTAAACAAACTGGACAAATTTCTCGATAAACCAAGTGTAGCCAATTGAATGGATCCTCTCACCGAGTAGATCAACAAAAGTAATTTAACTACTACAAAGTATATCTGTAAACGAATCGGATTTGAATCAGATAAAAGAATTCATTTATAATCGGATTATCAGATTCGGACTATCAAATTGCACCTATCAATCCTTATCCGTTACGCATCGGATTCGGATCGGATTATTATCGGATTTATTTTGAGATGTACAAAAAATCAAAATTTCATTAGTAACCTTGTTATTTTAATGTATTTATCTACTTTTTATATCAAATTTCGATTTTTTTAAATCATAAAAATGACTTTTAAGTGTATTCTTAGTGCATATAAAACTAAAATTATTCATTTACACATATAAAATATTAATATAAAGCATAGAAAACTACATTGTACTTCATACTAAGTTGTCGGATTAGATTATTATATCGGATTGGATCACTATAATTCATATTCGGATCCATTTATAATCGGATTATTTGGATTCGGATTGTAATTTGATTGAGAAGTCCAATCCATCTCCTATTAATTACACCAAATTCAGATCGGATTTAGATCATAATCTGATCCATTGACAGGTCTACTACAAAGTAGACTTATTCACCCTTTGGAGCAATACAGACCCCGCATATATGTTTATTATTCGACTTAATTAAAAGAGAGTACTCATAATTCAACATCCTTTATATTAATCTTGACATAGTAGTAAAATAGATCAAAGAGGAGAATGCTCTAGCCACCTTTCGATCATATCAAAGCTTTCTCTGGGATTAAACTCGGGACCTGTATGACCTCCTCCCTGCACAATTGCAAATGGAGTTATTTGAGCGCATTTCCCAAGATTATATTAATGTAAGAGAAGGACGTTCTATATATATCATGCCTTTATGGTGGCATATGTCAAATGATACTCTCCATTCGAATAGCCAACTCTGTATCTGGAATAATGAATAAAGAGAACAAAAATAGAAGTTAATTGGATACTAAAACTTCTAACTGGAAGAAACGTAAATCTGAAGAAAAAAAATAAATCATGAAAAACAATAAAAACTGAGATAGATAATACAAACCCTGCAACTTGATTGTTAGAGAACCATGCTTTCCAGTCATCAACAATTGGCAAGCTCAAGGATTCTATCCATGCCTCTGTACTTACATGGGGAACTTTCAAGTCATGATCCCCACTGCAGAAGATGCCATAAAACTTGTAATTATTTTGTGGGAAAAGGTAGATTTGTTAATGCATTTGGTTGTTGTGGGTTTTATTTATGCAACTACAAGATAAATCAATACTATAATATTCTCATTAACAATAAAAATGAGACTGTTAGTTCTCAAAAGTCAAGAAGGAAAAATAAGAGGATATAGAAAAATAAAATGATATATGTATATCATATATGCAATGATACAAAGAATCAAAATTAAAAATTAGAGCGGATGTGCTCCCCACTCTGCACCCAAGTTCAAATCCCCCATCCTAGTTTAGATTAGTTTAAAATAGATTATTGCTTGTATAAAAATAAAAATAAAAACTAAAAACAATTTCAATATAGTTTTCCTTTCATGCATCTTTCTTCACCTATGCTTTTCCCCATCCTTTTCTCATCGTTTTCCATCAAAGTTTCCATCACTTTCCTAATTCATAATTTCTCATACCATATTTTTTACAAAAGAAAAACTGCTGTGAACCCTCAAAAGTTCAAAAGAATGATATAAACAATTTAATGTTATAATCTTACCTGTAGACAAAAGCCCGGAGGGATTTTTGCATGAGGTTTCGATGATAGTCAACACTACTTCGGACATCTTTTATGTAAGGTATTGAGCTATTGCATCTTGCCCATTCGGCTTTTGTTCCCTATTTCTCATAGTAAAATTGTCATTTTTTTTAATAGTGGCAAGTGTTATATATTCTGTTTAATTGCAAGCAACATATATATGTATATATGTATATATGTATACCTCCCGAATGTTGAGAGCTTTACGAACATTCATATCATTTGCCCAAACCTCAGAGTACCGTTGCCTCTCTACCTACAAAACCAAAAAATTTCACATATATCATCTAGTAGTAATAAAACACGTCAATTTTAGGTTAGTCCAACTCCTTATAAGCTCTTGCTAGGTTTCTAAACATTCCAATCTAGGACATTTCTTCACATTCTCATATGATCTAGTGGCATCGGAGGTCAGTGACGAAGCTGACCTTTTGAAGGGGCCAAAATATAGCTCGGTTTTTCTGATATTTCTAACCAATTACATAGCTTTATAACATTATTTCAGCATTTTTCAAAGGCCATGGACTAAAGTGAAATTTCATTCAAACTATATAAGGACGCAAAAGGCAATCCACCCTTGTCAATATACATTGAATTTGAGAGAAGCAACATTACCCGACATAGTTGTTCAGGAAAGGGAAAGCTTAAGAAATTGTCATCATCGATACCAGGAGCGCATGCAGGTGCCAATATATGACTCTCCTCAAGTCTGCTAATGCACTGAAAATGCATTAAGCACACCGTTTTAAAATCGAAGATAAAAACATGCATTTTGGACCATATTGAACATCTACCTAGCACATACCTCCTCGAAAGCTTGAAGATTGTTGAGGCAAAGCTCATTATTTGGATCCACATCTACGTATTCCCCCTTGCAATTCCTTTTGGTCGACTTCAAAAACATAAATTAAGCAATAGTAAAATTCAAAATTTAAATATATTATCTTATTGAAGTATGAAAAAGTTGAGCAAAAAGTCCATCTTGCATAAGTAGTATCAATCAAGAGCTTCCTTTGTTTTTCATATAATTATAAGTTATATTCAAAATTTAATTAGATGATTTTGCTCAGAAGTTGCAAGGAAAAGTTGATCTCTGAAACGAAACCAAGTGCGATATACATACCTCAAACATTCTAGTTGATATAAGCGTCATGCGATGAGCGAATTCAATTTGCGAATTCAATTCCTCTTTTCGATTTGTAACTGGATTGCCAATTACGTATCCCTGGATGCATTGAAAAGAAAAACTAACTTCTGAAACAATATTAATGTCATGAATTTGAAAGTGTAATAAGGTATCTATTTGGAATCATACTTTGAGATTCAAAGATGGCGCGATTCCAGCTTCAATACCTACAACAACAACAACAACGACAACAACCCTCCATAATGCTCAGAACAATCTTGGCTGAGTATGAATCACCAGCAATGCATATGTAAATTACCATTAGTTATCTCTTGAACAATGATCGGAACAATCTTCCCTGAGTACGAATCACCAGAAATGTAGAGTGGATTTGCAAGAAACTTGGGATGAGTCAAAAGCCACTGGAGATGATTTTAAGGAGCAAGAACACTTCATATTAGTATTCTCATGTTTTTTCCCCTCGCCATATATATAGTGTGACCAGAAAAATATAAGGAAGGGGGGTGATACGGAAATCAGAAAACCATTAGTAGTGTAAAATTAAGTTTTGTGATGAAAGTTGTCAACCAGTAAGAGTTCCCAAATTATGAATTTTATTGAACAAATTTTTTGTGCAAACTTGGCTCACCCTTTGAAGAAACTCAGAAGCTCGTTTTGCATGAATGGTGTCACTAGTGTTGTAGCCATCTGCTGTTGTGGAGTATGAGAAACCAGTCCCGGCAGGAGCGTCTAGAAATATTATGTTTGCTAACTAAAAAGAAAAATGCGCACTTTCAATATATCTTCAGAAGCATAACCATATGCATCAATTGGTCACCATGACCATTCATATGTAGGAAAGTTAAAGCAAGAGATGGAAATTCCAGACCTTTGTCCATGAGTATGGATTCAAAACAAGTTCTACTGGATGCTTTGTTATACTTGTAAAACTGAAAGATATTGGACCTGTAATGAATGAACAACTTACTTATCATGTCAAGTCAAGCTATGAATGGCAATGGAGCGAATCGGAGATGGTATGATTAAGATGGATAGTCAAGCAATCATGTCATTTATGGATATTGCTCAAAATAATTCCTAATAAGGGTGGAACCAAGAATTTTTAGACATGCATAACTTTTAGTTTGACAATATTTAATTTTATATCGAAAAAGTGAAGCTAGCTGAAAACAAAAATATGCATGCACTTTCAATATTGCCATCATCAGAGGCATAACCATATGCATCAATCGGTCACATAACCAAAACTGGAGATGGAAATTCCAGACCTTTGTCCATGAGTATGGACAAGTTCTACTGGATCCTTTGTTATACTTGTAAAACTGAAAGCTATTGGACCTGTAACCATTGAACAACTTACTTATCAGGGCCATCTTTCCCTATTACACCAACCGATGCATTCGTGGACCAGCTCAAATTGATTTGTAACAAGCTCTAAATTCATCGGAGATGGATCAGATCATCCTATATCTGATCTGATCTGATAAGAAAAAAACAACAACCTGATCCAATTCAATAATCCAATAGATCATTCACAACTAGATCCATATCTGATTTGTTGGATAATCGGATATCTAATTTGATAACTTGATCCGAATTATTTTACATAAAAGTTGAAAAATATTCGTATTATTTACAAGAAGTTCACAATATTGTTACATGTGCATATATATTTAGTACATAAAATAAATATATTTATATTAAATCAAATCGGATTAGGCCAAATTCAGATTGTTTCATAGAGGTTGGCCCTATTATATTGGTGAGTTTCATAGAGGTGGAGCACAATATGATACAAAAATGTGGTAAGCCTAACATTATTCTTAAATTATTAGTGTAGAATGAGATACAAACCATTTTCATAAACGAGGCCAGAAAAACTGGAGCATCGAGGGCCTCCGGTGATCCAAAGCAGCAGAGGATCATTTTCTGGGCTCCTTTCTGACTCAATGAAATAGTAGAACAGCTGCAGCTCATCCTTATTACCTACCCCAACGTACCTTGAGAGATTTTAGACACAAATTAACAATTTAAATCCATTATCATTAAACTCATCCCAATCATTTTTCCTTAATTACCCACTTAATTATTTCATGCTCATCAACACAAACTAAGTACACACATAAATACATTGACCAGAAATGAAACTTACCCAGTTTCAAGCTTGAATGGGAGGTCACCAGAAAATCCTGGCAAGTTCTTGATGATTGTCTGCGTTGAACAAAAGTTGGGAAGCAGCAGTAGCAGCAAAAGTGATTTTTCCCAGAGCCACAATAATCTAATGCAGATCGTGAGGCTTCTGTTGGTTTTGGTCATTGTCCTTTCTTGTTTCCTTTCTTCTATAGGAAACTATGCACTCTAAAAGCGCATGTACTGTTTAAGGATCTGAACCAACGGTCATGTCTCGCATAGCCCAAATGGTTTACTTAGACTAAAATGTACTTGCATGTTATATCCGATTTGGTTCGATGTCTATCATAAGAGCAAAACCTAAAGTCTATTTTCCACCAACGCATGATAATAAAACGACAATAGTCACGGACCCCGCAATATGCCCATGTACTGTCACTTCCCATCAGTCCCAATAATAGGAAAAAAAAACTTTCTTGTGTGCTATTTTTGATCAATAATACAAGGATAAATGAAAAAAATTATTTTACGTGTCATTGTCTTTTTAGTTGGGAATAGCAAAAAGTATTATCCCTGTTGCATCAGAGTTTCTCACCAATAATAAATGATGGGTGTGGAATCTACAAACTGTTGTTTACAGACATATAAGAGAATTTCTTTTTTTTCAAAGTTAGGAAGGGAGGTTTCTCAATATTACTATTTGGGTTCGAACTTGAAACTATTAGTCTACAAATTACTAATGAATGGAGCTAGACCAGGTTGACAACGAATAACGGCTTTTACGTACACGTCTATACAAACATGGGATGGGCATAGGCCAATTGAATATTACTTGGTCTTTCTCCACTTCTACAGCTCTGCAGCAGAAGTGACAGAAAAGAACATTTTGGGGGTATAGCACCTCTGCGCAGATGATGATATTACTTGGCTATCACACCTCTGTAGCTGCCGTTTACCATTTATTTTAGTGACAGACAGATAAGAGAACATGTGAAACACAAGGAATATGTTGTCGGACGGATTGATTCTCATATACCTAAATGCAAGAAGTTATCACGCAAGTAATAATATATTTGATTAAGCAGAGGACGTTGTTATCATATCGATTGCAGAGGATACGCAGAGGATAAGCTCAGTCAACGTTATCCTCGATCCACGTTGTTATCATATCGATTGCAGAGGATACGCAGAGGATAAGCTCATCAACGTTATCCTCGATCCCAAACACTTCTAATGGATCAAGCCACACATAATCACTCTTCCTACTAAGTCATTATAGTAGCCCAAAAAATACAGGTTATTCATTCGGATAATCATCTCATCTTCCAAGTCAAACGGCAGTCGGTGAGGTAGCGACATAATGATGATCAAGCCAACTAATTAACACGTGTCCTGTGTTATGGTTGGATTTATATATGTGTTACAATATAAGCGGATATTTAATCATATTATACTATAAAAACGAGAAATATAAATCTTATCGTCAATTTATATTATAATATGGACTAATTGTACTACGTGACCCTATTTTAATACCACACAATAACAAACACAATAATATTTTTCTAGAGTACTAAACTTGGGTCTGCCACTAGGGACTAATTCAAATGTATTAACTTAATTAGGATATGCTAGAAAATACGCATATACTTCACACCTCACCTCACCACCTATTTATGTCTGCCATGTGTTAATTAACCGAATTAATCATCGTTAACCATCCATTCATTTATGTGCATATATATCATAATGACGACAGAGTATTAATTCACGTTCAAACAATATGTTGTTTTCCTATTTTGCCCTTCTATCATTCAGCATCACCACCTTCCCCTTCCCCAACCTACCTCTCTCTTCACAGACACCCACATTAATTATGGACCAACATCTCATTCAACCTTTGGTTATGATTGAAGAAAGAAGAAAACGAAAAGATCTTCAGTTTTTCGTACTGTTTTGTTTGATATCTTTTTCTTTGGAGTTTTTTTTTCAGTGAGAGTAGTTCAGCAATTGATTCTACCGTAAGTTTGAATACGTCAGTATGTATGAGAGGTGTACAATATACATTGAATACGGATAGAGGCTTGAGAGCATTTCTGACCATGAATTTTTTGGTGCTAAATTTATTAGTGACACCGAAAGCAAAATAATTGAAGTCTGGGGAATATTGTCCCAGCGTAATCTGAAAAGTTTTATTTCAATGGGCCTATAGACCCAAAAAAGAAAAACCAAAGTAACAATCATAGTACTGAAAGATAAATTGAACCCATTAATTTGCAACAGGACATGTAACAAATAGACAGATTTGGCCAACAAATGAGTAGAAGAATTTAATATCACCCACACTCGTCAGTATTATAGCATTATTGGCTGGGAATAAAAAAAGTAGTGATATTCCTGTTTCATCGAAGTCCGTCTCCAGTGAGAGAGAGTGCAGGCAATGGAGCACGTTGCAGATTCATATTTTATTTTAGGCTTTTTATCATAAATGGTCATTCAGGTTTACAAAATTATCACGAATCGTCCTTTAGGTTTTTTTGTGACACTAATAGTCCTTCAGGTTATAATACACCCATCAAAATGGTCCTTCCGTTAGTTTCTGTTAAAACTTACGTTAAACTCACGTGCTCAGCCTGCTTTTTGAAATGATAATCGCATCATTCCACTCAACCTTCGACCAAACCCAACTGACAGAACCATTTCCCTCCATTTCTTCATCGGTCCTCCATTTTGGCGCTCTAAACTGCACTATATAACCTTTTCCCTCCATTTCCTCCTCGGGCCCTCCTCTCTATTTGGGGTTCCAGTTGGTATTATTAGGGTTTTTTTTGGGTATTTAATTGATAAAGTTGGTCTGCAAAAGGAATATCTGGGTTCGTAAGAGTCAAACACGCATTATTCTTTTTACAAAAGTGACTAGATGGATGAGCCCGATGAGTTCTTTCGAAAGGGGGGAAACAGCCAAAGTATACAGGTTAGTTTTTTAATCTTTGTTAAAGTGTACACTACAGCTTGTCTGCAAATGTGGTTGTTTTGTTTTGTGAAACATGTGGTTGTATTTTGATTGTGCAATATTTTTAAACTTTTTATATTTGTCAATGATATCTTATGTTTTTCAGTTTGGCTTTATCTTTGGTGTGGACCATGTTTGTTTTATTTGGTTTGAGAATTATTGAAATATGTCGTGTATCTTCTACTTTGTTTAATGGTAGTTCAGTTATGTATTATTTATAGAAAAGTTGATATAGATCCAATTTCTCATCTAGAAGTTGGGTTTAATCCTTGAATTTGGTGACTTTGATACAAGTCCTTTGACTTTTGTGCCACATAGGATTACATTCCTTTTTAAATATTGTCTGATGTAATCTTTTTATTTTATATATTTAAAATAATTTTTTGTTCCAATATTGCCCATTATCTTAGATTACTTACCTTAATGAGATAAAACGTAAAACGTAATAATGAAGTTATTAATTGCAAGCAAATTTTATGGTGGTTTTATAATAAATTACTAAATTTATGGTAAGTAAAGCACCTAATTAGGAAGACCTTTTTTTTTCTTTTTTAAATGTTGGACATTGACATATATATAGGTTTTCTACGTTTTTAACACTCCATTATTTCTTTCTTTTCTAGCCAACCGAGTTCCTCCCCTATCCGCACACCACACTGCCTTCTTCAATCCTTTCCAACAACTGTCTCGTATCATACAGAATAAACTACAGCCACCGCGGAGAAAACCAGCCGTCTTCTCGAGTCCGCCACTCCCTGGTGTTTTTAACTCTCCTAAAGAAACCTAGAAACCCTATATATATGTCTTCTCGAGTCCGCCACTCCATTATCTTAGATTACTTACCTTATGGTGGTTTTTTATGTACCGGAGATATAGGTAGCATATATTGTCCGACCTATGTTTTTATGCACCTAAGTTATAGGTAATTTAATATTCTCCTTGTTTATTTTTCCACCTTACATTTAGGTAAGATGTTTTGAGGTTTGTTCAGCCTATGATGTAGATATATTATCCTATGGTATAGATATATTGTCCTATTGTCCATTGCATAGGTATAATATGTCATATTATCTATTGCCTATTGCATAGGTATATATATGTTTTTTCCTATTTTCGACAATGTGTAATAGTATTTTATCTACCTCTTTTTTAGGTAACATACAATTTTATTTTGTCTATTTTTTTATCTGACTTATAGGTAGTCTTCAAATTTATGTTCCTAACTTATAGGTAACATGATTTATCACTAAGTATTTTTCGTTACTAATAATAACACTATTTACCTGTATGTCAGGTATATAATCTAATGTGGGTGCTTGTCTGATCGATTGGTATAATTTGTGGGTCTTTACTTTGTATTGATTAAATTGTATTTTATCCATATATTAGGAATATTATCAAGGAAAGAATTCAAAATTTAAATTATGGAATTCAATTACAAGGAAATAATGTATTAAATTTAGATTTTCAATGTGTTTTCCTTATTTACCTCAAAGGGTAAAATTGACACAACAAAAAAAGTAATAAATGTCAAAGGACCTACATCTAAAACTAAAACCGCGAGGACTAAACCCAATTATAGCTAATCGTTTTGGACCTAGATCTAAGAAGCCCTATTATTTATTACTTAATTGTTAGGTCTGTATTTTACCTAATTTTTTTTAGGTATGTGATGCTGATATAAAAAAAAAAAAGATAATTAAGTTAAAAGAAGGCTTTTGGCATTGATTAATATTTCTTCTTGGCAGATCCTGATAAATTTAGTCTTGAGATTCACCATGGAGGCAAACTGATTAAAGGGGGAGGCATTGATGAATATGTAGGAGGGGAGGTTGTGTTTCTTGACCACGTAGATGGAGATAAAATGTGATGGATTGAGCTTGTGAGGATTGTAGAACAATTAGGATATGAAAGGAATGAGTTAGTTTTTTTTTACAAGGTGGACAATGAGGATTTTAAAATCTTAGAAAATGATGAGCATGTGTTGAAGATGGTTGCAGCCATGCCTAAGAGTAGAAATATGCCTTTGTATGTAGTTAGACAGCAACCAGCAAGTCAACCTCGTATGCCTATGAACACTGTTGATAACGAAATACCATTGGTGCAAGAGATTCATGTGGCCCAATCTTTGAATTGGGATGGTTTGTTTATTGATTGGAATGATGACAACCTTGATACCTTTAAAAGACAAGAGAATTCAAACCCAGCAAAAAAGAGAATTCATCGGTACCTACAGTGGGTTCACAGCCTCCTCTTTCACAACCTTCTTCATCAAACCAAGGCACGACACCACAAACCCAGCAAAAAAGACTTTAGTCTCCAGCAAAAAGAGGAAGACCATGGAGAGTTTGAGTTAGGACTTGGAACTTCATTTTGATGTATTGTATGGGAAGTTCATTTCGATGTCTTGTGTTAGGATTTGGGAAGTTCATTTTGATATATTGTGTTAGGACTTGCTCAAGATTGATGTCTTCGATGTGATGCACTGGTTTTTTGAGGACTCTGTATTTGATGTGCCATGGATAATGAATTTGCAGGACTTCTATTTTCAAATTGATCCATGAGTTTGGTCTTTCTCTGGAGTTCTCAATTGTTGGTCTTTCTCTTGAGCTTGGATTGTTTCAATTTCTTCAAAAGTCTACTTTTTTTATTGGTTATATAGTACAGGGGCGCCAAAATGGAAGGACCATGAGGAAATGGAGGGAATGGGTTCTGACAGTTGGGTTTGGTCGAAAGTTGGGTGGAATGATGAGATTATTATTTCAAAAAACAGGCTGAGCATGTGCATTTAACTTCAATTTTAACAGATTAACTTCAGTTTTAACATAAACTAACAGAAGGACCATTTTGATGGGTGTATTACAACCTAAAGGACTATTAGTGTCACAAAAAAACCTAAAGGACGATTCGTGATAATTTTGTAAACCTGAAGGACCATTTGTGATAAAAAGCCTTTATTTTATGGGGATAGAGCTTAAAACAGTCGCTGATTTGTTAGAACCTTTGTTTCATCTTGGCTTTAGTTTCATTTTTGGGTTTTCAATACAATGTTTGTGCATCAAATCCAAATTGTACACAGTTATTATGGTTTGGACGAAGAGGGCTGGTTTAATTTGGGCCTTAATTTTTGGGTCCAGCTAAGGGCCTATGGGTCAGCCCAGTAAAACCAAAAGATAATTATTGACTTTTCATCATGGCAAATCAATCTGATATAATAAAGTTGAAAGAAAATGAAAGAGTAAACTTCAATTAAATTTCCAAATATCAATGCCTATATGAAAGGAACAAAATAAAAAAATGGGAGTTGATAGAGGAATTGAGAAATGGTTCAATCTCTCTCACACCAACTCTTTCCTATGTATACTTTTTTTTTACATCCAAAGAATCAAGAAATCAAATCCTTCACTAATATTAATTAAGCTTAATTACTGTTTTACTTCTTGAAACGAGCACTCAGTCTCACTTTACTTTTGAAATTGAAATTTTTTCACTTCACCACTTCCGTCAATTATGCAAACCCACCACTTCTTCTCTTAACAGCATAACTTCTACTTCTTGGATACAAATCAGCCTTCACAACATTCACTTCATCTTCCTCAAAAGAACAAGCCATCTCCTCATCAATCCTTCCCATCTTCAACCCTACACTATAACTCCTCATCCCCATCCCATTCATAGTTTGTTGTCTCCCAATGGGTTGAGCTGCTTGTCTCACAACTGGTCTTCGATGCACATCTAAATCACCTGCAGGTTTATTATTGTTCTTCTTCTCTACATCATTCCTCTTCGAATTCTTCGACGACGCCGTTCTGAGAAGCTGCCTCAAGTCCTCATCGTCGCTAGAGCTCGAGGAATTGACACTGAAGCTCTTGGGCAAGCGTGGAACTTGAGAGGCAGTGTAGCCACTCACTCCACCACCACCATAACCTACCTTGCCAGCACAATCTTCCAAGCTCCTCATGTAAAAGTTCCTGGCCTTGGTCAAGGTCCTAATGGGTGCACAAATAATGTACATCAACTTGCTTTGCTTCTTAGCGTTGCTCCTCATTGTAAAAAATTTGATGTGAACGGTTTTTGAATATTGGGTTTGGACAGAGATTTTAGAACAAGAAAGGAGACTTGAAAAATGTTGAAACTGTGAGCTGATGAGGGAGAGTTGGTGATTTTATAAAGGTGTGGGGGATTTGGGTTTTGGACTTGTTTCTTGGAAGTAACATCAGAAGCAGTCTAAATCGGACGGCAAGCCGAGAGAGAAGAAAAGAAAAATCATTAATTGCGACGTGTGGACTTTGGACCATATCAAAATTCTTAAATCATATAGGACATGTGAAATGTTCAAACATGTAAATATTAATTTATAATACCTCAACCAAAAACAACGTGACAAAAGCATATAATATATTAACTTAATAAATAATAGGATATGACCCTTCCCAAAGTTGGGGCGTATTTGAGCGGGTCATACAAAGTTTACCAATCTTTTGTTTTATTTACCCCCTTTTTTTTTTCTTTTCTACCACAACATTTTCTATTAGGTAAAAACAAAGAACCTCTTTCGTCTATCAGATTAGATCAATCGAAAGATATGCGAGTTTATTGTTCGCCCACGCATTTGTCATTGGGGTCAATAATTTCTATTTGCTCTTGTAGTTGATGATTTTTATGCCTAGTTTATGAATATAATTATTATTTTTCTCTAAACAAAGAATTTCTTATAATAATTAGAAGTCATAGAATAGGGGTCCATACATTACATCACTAGTAATTAATGTACGAATGCATGACTAAGTTGACTAAATCTTCGTTCAAATTGGCTTTGATTTGGAGGGATGACGTCAAATTCGAATGCACCCTTATGGATTTTAGTTTTTGATATTAAATGGTTGAAACATAATAGTAAGTGATATAAAATCGAATCAAACTAAACTAATTGTGGTTTAGTTCAGTTCAATTTAAGATTACATTGTTCTATATAAAAAAAAAGAGCTCAATTGACACTTGGGTTCCGTGGGGTTCATATATAAAATTAATTTGGTGCATAGCCGTACACATTGATTCAATTCTTAGCTTTCAAGTTTAGAGTAGTTATTGACCAAAAAAAAGTTTAGAGTAGTCAAATAACTAAATTAATTAACACAAAAAAATTCGGATAAGATCTGGCGGGAAAGAAGTTATGTATTTCTGGACAAAAGTGAAGTGAAATGGTAAGTTTTTTTGGCTTTGCTTGTGGATTGTGTTAATAAAATGAACTAGCAAAACCTTCCTTTCAAGTCTTTATTTCACTTCACAAAAATTCATTTGCCTTTTGGAAATTGCTGAACATTGCCTTTTGGATGGTTCATGCATTGTTCTTCTTATAATATTTGGTAATTCTATGAGAGTAGAAATATTTAAACTCTGTTTGCTCTCTCTCTCTCTCTCTCTCTCTCTCAAACACAGAAGGGTCACAGTTCTCAGAACCAAACAGAACCACCCAAGTTGCGTTCGAAAGTGGAGATCAAGACGGATAAAATTAGCAACTTACCAAGTGATGTTATAGAAAATTTTTTGTTACTTTTGCCAATTAGGGACGCAGCGAGGACAAGTATCTTATCAAGCAAGTGGAGATACAAATCGGCTATGCTTCCACATCTTAAGTTCGATAGTCTGTCTTTATCAACTGTGAAGCAGACAACCTTTGCAAACATTGTTGATCAAGTACTCTTACTTCACATTGGCCCCATATGCAGTTTCCTGCTTTCTCGTCCCGATGATTTTCTAGCAAACAGTGATTTTGAACGATGGATTCTTCATCTATCAAGAAACTCTATCAAAGAGTTCACACTTGAAAATTGGAAAAGACATCTCTAGGAGATGCCTTCATGTTTCTTCTCCTGTCAAGATATGACTCATTTAGACTTATATAGGTGCTTGCTACGGCCTCCATCAACATTCAAAGGCTTTAGAAGTTTGAAGAGTCTTTGCATGGAGAATGTTACCTTGGCCCAAGATGTGTTTAAGAATTTGATTGTTTGCTGTCCTCTGTTTAAGACATTGCGTTTGCTAAACTGCGATGGTTTATGTCATCTCAAGATGGATGCACCGAAACTAGAATTACTTGAGGTTGAGGTTGAGGTTGATGAAGTTGTTTTTGAGATGGTTAATCTTGAGAATACCTTAAATCTTGCTGATGTTTCCTTTACTTTAGCAATCAATGATGACTTAAGACAGGTTCCTGACAGCAATTTAGTCCAATTTTTTGTTCACTTTCCTCATATTCGAAGGCTCACATTTGGAAGAAACTTTTTAAAGGTAATTGGTAGTGTGTTTTTGTGATTTCACACACTTAATTTAAAGACCATATACACTGCTATGGGAATTTGGAGCTTATTCATTGAGTCTGCTGTTTTATGCATCTTTGCGTCTCCAGTATTTGGCTGTTCGTCCCTTGCCAGGAAAGCTGCCTCAACCATGCCTATGTCTGAAGTTTCTTTCTATTAGCATCCGCTTTAAGGCTCTAAAGGGGATTTTAGCAGCTCTTTGCATTCTGAGAAGCTCCCCTGCCCTACAAGAACTTGAAATTTTTGTGAGTTTCGTTCTATCAACCCCTGCAATGTTGCTCTGTTGAATTCACACTCTCAAAACAACTGCACTCCATGATATTGTAGATTACAGAGCTGTTTTCCTAGAAGTTCATGATTCTGATGTTATATATCTTGTTTAGGCTCACCACGAAGATCGGGATGTTGTGGGAGAAGTGAACTCTCGGTTAGATGACAATCAGAATTGCCAATTCACTGAACTCCAACGTGTGAAAATGATAAGCATGTATGGTGGCAAACATGAGCTAGACTTCATCAGATTTCTGCTTCTAAGTTCCCCTGTGCTTGAGAGGATGACTGTTAAGCCAGCTTCTTACTGTTAGCATTTGTCATATGTTGAATTAGTCTACTAGCTCATTAATGAATTAGTTAGTTTAGTCATTAATGGGATTGGTAGAATTAGGTTAGGAGCCTACCTTAATTTAGGGAAGAATGGTTTGGTTGCCTAATTTGGTAGGCTTGACCTTGGGAATTCAAAGGTTGGGAGCTCAAGGTATTTTGTCTTACTTGTACTTCCACTTGTATAAATATGCTTGCTTGTAATAAAAAGAAGAATCAATGAAAACTGAATACAAGTTGAAAACCAGAAAATTATCTTCTCTCATTTTCATATTCTCTTATATTTTCATATCCTAACTTCTCATGTTTTGGCATGGTATCAGAGCCTAATGGCTAATCCTTAAGATCCTCTACCAAATTGAGAGTCGTTGGCGTATCTTCATGTTACTATAAATTCTCTTGTTTCTCCTCTCCTCTATAATCAACATATTTTTCTTTCTACCTTAGCCTTTTTCGCAGCTTCTTTTGTCACTGCATTTTTTTTTCCTTCATTTTCTTTCCCTTCCAGTATTAAAATAAAAATAAAAATTGTCATTACCTTGTTTCTGCTAAATTTCCTCTCTGTCATCTGTATGAGCAATAAGCCCCTGGGCCATGATGGCCTGATCTGTTTCCTTTGGTGGGCAGTACGTCCCTTGATCACCATGATCCCTGTCCTCCGTGAGCTTTGTCACCGCTCACCGAGCCGTCGCCTTCCTCCGTGAGCCTCGTCACCGCTCGCCGAGCCTTCTCCAGCCGGCCTTTGTCTCTGTCCTACCGTGCTTCTCTGTCGTTGGTCCCTTAACTGGTGTTGTTGCTCTCTTGCACATGTGCTGACTCTCTCTTTGTATTGCCGGCACTGTCCCGGCTCCTTAGCTTGCCTGTATCGCTCATGCAGCTCTGCTCAACTCTCTGTCTATCTCCTCATATCCCTATCTCTCTCTCTGTATCTCTGTATCTCTCCATTTTTCTGAGCAAAATACTTGCTCTCTTCTCTGCTGCACACTTTGGACGCCTGCCTGCCTGCCCTCTGTTGCCACATGTGATGTTCCTTTTGACACAATTTCTTTCACTTGTTTTTTCGTTCCAGTATGGCTTTTTCCCACTTGATAAATGGGTTTCACTTCTCTTTATATTTTAAAATTGTTTTCTCACACCTCACACCACTTCTTCTGACTGCCCACAACTCTCTCACGTGCACCCTCACTTTTTTCTTTCTCTGAACTTCCCTTTGTTTAACAAAAACTTGTGCTCCCTTATGTTTCTCCTCTTTCTTTTACAAAGGTTCTATATATTATTAAATAGCACTTTTTTGTCTCTTTTTTTTGGTGGGTTCCTTTTTTGTTTGTTTGTTTCTTATCACATATTGCCTTTCTTCATCATTTCCTCTTGTGCCCACGTGATAGGTGTCTTGCTTGTTCCCAAACATTCCATTTTCTTAATACTACTATTCTCTTTTTTATGGTTTCTTTTCTCACCACCAATCCCATACTTCTTATTTTATTCCCTTTTATTTCCTTAAATTATTTCTTCCACTCTATTTCCATACCATTTTTTGGGGTATATTTCTTCCCCCTCTGTTACCCACGTGAAGGGTGTTCTCTCCTCATCCCTTTGTTCTCATGCACATCATATTTGTGTGGGTAAAGTTTCTCTGCCTACTCATTTCTCCATTAAATATATATATGAAAAAGAAAAAAAAATTGCCACCTCTTCTCTTCATTTTTATTTCTTCTTTCTTTTTGGGTTGTTGCAGACTCTTCTCCATCTTTTATTCCTTTCCTCCAGTTGTCGGCTGCCCATCTCCATTCCACCTTTCCTTGCATTTGTTTCTGCCACGAGACTGCCATGTTTGAATCTCTTTACTATTATTTCATTTTCTTTCTTTCAAATCTCGACCCTCTACCAGTGTCAGATTTGAGGGGGAGATAGATGCAACTTTATTTGGGTGCTGCAACTTTATTGTCATTACCGGTGTTGCTTTCTCCAAATCTCGACTCTCATACGTCGTCGGATTTGAGGGGGAGTGACACTGCTGCTCATCTATTCCGCTGCCTACAATTCAGTTACCTATCTGCCATGATTGATTCTTCTACATCTGAGCTTCAGTCAGCTTCTGTTTCACAAGTGCCACTGCTTATGGTTCTGACAACCTCTTTTCTTCAGGGGGAGAGAAGGAGTGAAGAGAAGTTGTGTCTGTAATAGTGGAAGTATTTGTGACGCTGCTAGTATTATTGTTGCTGCCTACTATATTGCACTTGCTGGTGCCAGTGTCTTAGATTTCTCTCACTGGTGCCAGTGCCACTGATCATATGGCTCCATCGACCCTTTCTCTTCAGGGGGAGAGGGGGAGTGAAGAGAAGTTGCCTCTGCTGTTGCTACTGCCACAGTTGTCTGCCCTGCCTTGTCTTGCTGGTGCCAGTGCCTTATATTGCTCTTGCTGGTACCAGTGTTGCTCTTGCTGCTACCAGTGTTGTTGTCTCTTGTTGAGGACAGTGTTGTTGTTGCTTCTACCGTGTTCTTACCTTTACTGGTGTGTTTCCGATGTGGTCATGCCCGTTGACCCTGTCTTTGCTTTTGACTTTCCGTACCCTTGCCTTATCCTATTTTTTAGGGTTTGGCTTTACCTTGCCACACCCTATTTTGTTTAGGGTTTGGTTTTACCTTGACGTGCCTTTCCCTATTTTAGGGTTTGGTTGTGTCCTTGCCGTGTTCACAGGGTTTCTGTGTCCTTTACCTTATCTTTGCCGTGTTCACAGGGTTTCTGTGTCCTTTACCTTACCTTTGCCGTGTTCACAGGGTTTCTGTGTTCTTACCGTGTTCACAGGGTTTCTGTGTTCTTTGCTTTGCCTTTGCCTTATTCGCATGGTTTATGTGATCTACCGACCAACCGGCTGCACTTGGATTTGGTGTTGCCACCGACAGACCGAAATGATTAACTTCAATGTGGCCTTTGCTCCACGTGTGGCCCACCATGTAGTGGTCCCACGTGAGGGGGCATGTTGAAGTGGATCGACATTTTATTAAGAAGAAGCTCGATGCAGACATATTAATGAAGGAAGTCTCTTGTTATAGCTTTCCACAACTCTCTTGGCAAGTTGGGCATTGGTGATATCTATGCACCAACTTGAGGGGGAGTGTTAGCATTTGTCATATGTTGAATTAGTCTACTAGCTCATTAATGAATTAGTTAGTTTAGTCATTAATGGGATTGGTAGAATTAGGTTAGGAGCCTACCTTAATTTAGGGAAGAATGGTTTGGTTGCCTAATTTGGTAGGCTTGACCTTGGGAATTCAAAGGTTGGGAGCTCAAGGTATTTTGTCTTACTTGTACTTCCACTTGTATAAATATGCTTGCTTGTAATAAAAAGAAGAATCAATGAAAACTGAATACAAGTTGAAAACCAGAAAATTATCTTCTCTCATTTTCATATTCTCTTATATTTTCATATCCTAACTTCTCATGTTTTGGCACTTACAACGGTTCTTCCGAACTTTTAAAAAAGTTGCGCCGGTTTAGGCGTGCCTCATTGTGTGCTGAGATAATCTACTTGGACCCATGATCGTGCATCAATTTCTGCAGCTAACACAGGACTTTATTGCAGAAATGTGGGTTTGATTCAAGTATTTGTGATGTATGTATGTTTTTCTGAACAAAGTCTATAACACTGCCAATTATCTTTGATGAGACAATTTTTGACATTTTTTTATATCTAAATTTCCAAATATCAATTGGTAATGAAGGAACCAAAGTAAACAATAGAGTGGACTAAAGAGAGAATTGGTTCAACTCTTTTCAATACATACATTTTTTCACACCAAAAAAATCAAGAAATCAAGTCGTCCACTTATTATGCAAACCCACCACTTCGTCTCTTGACAGCATAACTTCTACTTCTTGGATAGAAATCAGCCTTCACATTCGCTTCATCCTCCTCAAAAGAACAAGCCATCTCCTCATCAATTCTTCCCATCTTCAACCCAACACTGTAACTCCTCATCCCCATCCCATTCACAGTTTGTTGTCTACCAATGGGTTGAGCTGCTTGTCTAACAATTGGTCTTCCATGCATATCTGAATTACCTTCTGACTTCACATTGCTTTCTTTCTCTGCATTGCTCTTCCTTGACGACGCCGTCCTGAGAAGCTGCCTCAAGTCTTCATCGTCGCTAGAGCTCGAGGAATTGACACTGAAGCTCTTGGGCAAGCGTGGAACTTGTGAGGCAGTGTAGCCACTCACACCACCACCACCATAACCCACCTTGCCAGCATAATCCTCAAGCCCCCTCATGTAAAAGTTCCTGGCCTTGGTCAGAGTTCTAATGGGTGCACAAATAATGTACATCAACTTGCTTTGCTTCTTTGCTTTGCTAGCGGTCCTCCTCATGGTTTTGATGAAATAGATGTTGTATGTTGTTTATGGGTTGAAATCGAACAAGAAAAGAAATGGGAAGCTTTGGAATTGTGAGCTGATGAGGCAGATATGTTTGTGGGTTTATAAAGGTGTGGGGGGACTTGGGATTTGGACTTGTTTCTTGGAAGTAGGCATTGGAAGCAGTCAAATTGGAACGGCAAGCCGAGAGAGAAGAAAAAATCATTAATTGTGACGTGTGGACTATATCAAAAAATTTAAATTCAAATGGGACATGTGAAGGGTTCAAAAGCATATAATATACACCAGAGTGGACCAAAATCGAACAGTGTGACAAAAGCATACAATATAGTAATTGAAGGATGATTTATTGGTGATGGTGAAGTTGACCCTTCCGAAGTTGGGGGCTGACCCTTTTCTCTTTTGGGTTCGTTTTCTACTACTACTCTCACAATTTTCTTTTGGGTATATCATCCATAAACCACGTATATGAAGTAAAACAATTCAATTCTAATTACTAGGGACCAATTAGCTGTTGCTCTAACAATATTTATGTTTTCCATTGTTAGAAGTGACTTAAGTTCGAAATTTCTCACCTTTGTTAATAACAAAGAACAGAGCTTATTATTTGCGTATTTATCATTTAAAAGTCATTATTGAATATGTAAATGAAGTAGAACAGTTAGTCGGGATGATCGAGGAACAACTTAACATGTGTAAGCCCATAAATAGCAAAATCCAATCGCTGTAAGTTTGAATTTCAAGTTCCGATTAAAGTTCATGACCCGTCTTTTTATGCGAATAACATTATTTCGTAAGTTAACTCAGCGTTTTAAGTTTTAAGGCAAAATTTGATTCCTTTTTGTAGGTATTTTGGTTCGAGTTAGAATTCCCAGTGGTTTTATAATTTGAGATAGTATTGAAACTAACTTTAAGTAATAAGGAAATTTTAGTTGGGAATTAAGGCTGTTATCCCTTTCATATTTATTATCAATATACTTTAATGCAAGAGTGGACGACTATGTTGACTAACTTTGCATCTAAATTGGGTTGATTGGATTCACCTGTCTCTATCGATTGGGAAATTCATTATTCAATTTCACACAGACAAGTGCTCACTTGGGTTGTTTTAATATTTAAGGTTAATCCGATTTAGTGCCGGCCATAGATATTCTAATAGCCTTACCTTATAGGAAAAATCTAATGAAATAAATATTTATGAATCAAATTCATGGACTGGAAAATGACCAAGAATTTTGAGTGGTTTACTTGTCCATATTGATTGAGAAATTCATAATTCAATTCTCGCAGACATGCGTGTGTTCATTTGGGTGAGTTTGATAATTTTAAATGTATCACAATTTTAGATCACTTTGTGTACCACATTTCTAATAGAAGTATGACTCATTGTATCGATGGACTCTACCTCTATTGTGTTGTAACTTGTATACGTAGAAGACTCTATCTCTTGAGGAATTTTGTGTTTATCATTTACATCAGCAATAGATATAAGCTGTATCTATATTGTATTTATCGTTTAGTTGTAGAGATAATTATAGGATATTCATACTAGCAATTTGATTGTATATATACACAACTTATGAACCAAACAAATGATAAGGGGCAAACTTCGAAAAGCAAACTCATTTGGTAAGTTGTTTTTGCATTTTTTTTTTTCATTCCGGTCAGTTAGTAACGCTGTCGCTGAGGGTTTTTGATTATGAAATATCTGTGAACTTTGCTGTTAATAGCAGAATAGATATTTGAAATTTTTTGCTTATTATCTGTGATGTGTTTGAATGTGTCAGGAGTAAAGAGAACCACCCAAGTCCAGTTCGAAATCGTAGATGGAGTTGGACATAATTAGCAACTTACCAAGTGATGTTATAGAACAAATTTTGTCACATTTGCCCATTAGAGATGCAGTGAGGACAAGTATTTTATCAAGAAACTGGAGATACAGATGGGCTACGATTCGTCATCTTGTGTTCGATAAACAGTGTGTCTCAACTCAAAAGCATATAAGCTTTGTGAACATTGTTGATCATGTACTCCAAGGTCACATTGGCCCCATTCACAAGTTTGAGCTTTCTTATTTACATGGTGTAGCCAGTCGGGATATTGATCGATGGATTCATCATCTATCAAGAAACTCCGTCAAAGAGTTCAAACTTAGAATTTGGAAAGGGTACTCCTATCCTATAGTATTCCTTCACATATGTTTTCCTGTAAAGATATGATCCATTTGCGGTTAGTTAATTGTGAGCTAAAACCTCCGCTAACATTATTCAAAGGCTTCAGGGATTTGAAATGCCTTGCTCTTGGATATCTTACCCTGTCCCAAGATGTGTTCCAGAATCTGATTGCTTGTTGTCCTCTACTTCAAAGTTTGGCTTTGGCAAAGCTCGATTTCGCCTGTCTTAAGATTGATGCACCAAATCTCCAATTCCTTGATGTTGTTCGTGGTTGTCAGGATGTTATTTTTGAGAATACCTTAAATCTTGCTGATGTTCGCATTTATACGGACGCCAATGACGATCAAAGAAGGGTTTGTGACCGTTCTGGCAGCAATTTGGGCAAGTTTTTAGTTCACCTGCCTCGTATTCAGAGGCTAAAAATTCAGGGATATTTTTTACAGGTAACGGATTTTCTGGTGTCATACTTTCATTAAACGATCATTTACATGGCAATGGAAATTTGAGCATGTTCATTGAGTCGGATGTTTTCTTGATGATTTCTGCTCTAGATTTTGGCTGCTGGTGCCTTGTCAGCCAAGCTACCTGAACCATGTCTACATCTGAATTTTCTTTATATAACCGTAAACTTTTGTGATCCGGTGGAGATTTTAACTGCTCTATACCTCCTGAGAAGCTCCCCTGCTGTCCAAGAACTAGAAATTTGTGTGAGTTTTATTCTATTGATGCTTGCAAATTTCTTCAGTTGAATTTAAAATTTCAAGCCAATTCTACTCTGAAAATTGTTGTTTAGAGAGCTGTGTTTCTGTAGTTGATTCAGATTCTGATGCCTATATTATATCTCGTGTAGCTCTACGGACGAGGAAAGGGAGAGGGTGAGGCTGCTTTGTCAGAAGTGAACTCTTTATATGGAAACTGGATTTGCCCATTCACCCAACTGCGACTTGTTAAATTATCAAACCTTGGGGGTGTAAAAAATGCATTAGATTTTGTCAGATTTCTGCTTTTAAATTCTCCTGTGCTCGAGAAGATGATTATTGCGCCTGCTTATGACCATGGTTCTCAGGAGCTCGTTAAACAGGTGCTCCGGTTAGGGCATGCCTCAGTGCATTCCGAGATTATCTTCTTGGACCTAGTGCCGGCCAAGAGTCGGAGGTGCGACCGCCCTGGGCACATTGTCCAGGGGCGGCTCATTTTTTTAATTTTATTTTTGTTCTTTAAAGATTTTGAATTTTTCATTAAAATTGAATGTAAGTGTCTTTTCATTAGATTTTATATAAATATTTGAATTGAAATAATTTATTTATCTTACATGCGACAGAGTCAGGGATGGTGCTGGTTGAACCCGGTTAGGGGGTGCCTCAATGCATTCAGAGATAATCTTCTTGACCAATGATTCATCAGTGAAGTTTGGCAGCTAAGATAAGAGGACTTGATTGAAGAAATGAATGCGGTTTTGGACTGTTTGGCACAAGTCTTTTTGGTTTATGCCTGCCTATGTTTCTGAACGATGTATCATTATTACTTTCAATTATCTTTGTTGAGGCATATGTTGTTTAAATTTAAGTCGCTTGGCGATTATGAATTAGATTTATCTAATCTCGTTTGCCAATTTACATCCTTATTGAAACATAGTAAGCAGGGAAGCACAAAGTCTCACAGGGAAAGATGAATTACAAGGAATAAGCTTCAGAAACTAATTGCTTTCCCAAACACTCTACTTTCCCCAACTTCTTATATTCATGTGGATCTCACCTCATGTGTAAAAGCTGGCAAAATAACTTGGAAAAATAGTTGGATTCTAAGCCTTTTTCAAACAACAAAAGCAAAAATAGTTGGATTCTAAGATGTTCAAAATAATTGGGTTCATTTAGGAAACATGATTTCTTTTAAAGTGATTTCTAATGCCAAGTCGTTTTTATCTGAAAAATGTTTAATTAAAGTAATGTCTTGGACATTTTCATAAAATTTCCAAAAATCGATTGGCAATGAAGGGGAAACAAATTAGCAGTGGAGTCCATAGAGAGAAATGGTTTACATTTTTACATCCAAATCCAGAATCCAATCCTTCACTAGCTAGCTACACAAACCCACCATCTCAAAAGCGCTTGAAAGAAGAAGACAAACTAAAAAATTACAAGAAAATCTTCAAAATAAAAAACAATGTGACAATCCCAAGTGCGAAAGACATCTCTCCCAATCCCAAGTGCGATCAAGAAGGGAAAAGTTTAAATCTAAAAATTAATAAGGACTAGAGGATGCCATGGAAGAAAGAGGGAAGAGGATATTCACGTTGGTGGGAACTAAAACCCACCTAAAAGGACCAATACACCCCTCATTTTGACGGAAAGAAGTGACAGTAGTAAATCCAAGATCTTTGCTACAAACGAAAGTGAAGTTGAGGGACCGTGGAAGCCATTTTGAAAGTTTCGGGACTAAAGCTAAAGTCAGGGACCATAGCTCCTAAAAAGCCGAAAGTAAATTAATCCAATTCTAATGTGATCAACTCTGTTGTTTGACAAACAAACTAACTATTATTTTAATGATATTTCAACATGAGACTACTAGTTTGCAAGTCAAAGTTCTTTTTCACTGAGCTAGATTCCGTTGGCTGCGTATTTGACATTTACAAGTCATAAAATATAGGGCTTTGGCTATTTTGGAACAAAAGTTGTGAAGAATGGGTATTTTAGCTAATTTCTCATATAGATATAAATTACACTATTAGTAATTCATGCATGTACACGACTAATATAGCATCTAAATTGTTTTGATTGGAGAAACAATACCTGGACTAGAAATGACAAAGAATTGATCAGTTGTTCACTTGTCTCAACGGGCTATAGAGACTTCTTCTAGCCTTATCTTCAATATGATAAATTAAAATCTGAGCAAAGGGTACTTCCAAAAAAAAAAGAAAAAAAAAAGAGAGAGAGAGCATAAAATAGGTTTTCATATGTACAAAATAATATATGCAAATATAAAGAGGCGGGAATGAATGTTTACCAGGACGACGCCGTTTGGGCCTGTAGTACCAAGTAATCCGGTGTGTCGAAATTCACCACATTTGAAACCCCAATTGGCTTTCTCTCACTCTCTCATCCCCAAGCAGCAAACCCTAATTCGCTCCTTTGGTGGGTGGATGCGTTCCTCTATCTCTATTTCTCTGGACCAAAGCGAAGTGAATATGGTAAGGTTTTTTTCGCCCTAATTTCGTGCAATTTGCATTCCCAGTCAATTGATAAGGTTTCAACTGAGGCACTTTCTAAATGATTGTTTGGTCAATTTTCTTATTGATAAAGTATGTGAAGTTTTGCCAACACGGGTTGACTCAGTTCGAGTCTCACTGCCAGCAGTCCTGTGTTTAGTGGGTAATCTGTAAAATTCCTCTGTAAATCCGTACAGATAGCTGCGTGGCGTAGGGGCCTTTGCGTAATTCCTTCCCGGTAAAGGTCTAGGGTTTGCCCTGGCCTTGGATGTGGGGTAGCCTCTCCCTCCCCTAAACTTTTGTTCATTAAAAAAAAAGTATGTGAAGTTTTGTTTTGCTTGTGGAATGTGTTTTTCTCATTGTTTTGTTCAGTGAAGGGGAATTAGGCAAAACCTCTTTTCCTTTCAAATCCTTAATATTCACTTCACAGCAACTCATTTGCCCGTGGGAAATTGTACTACTGCTCTACTTCTGGCTAAACTCAGCATTTTCTTTTTTAATCTACCCTCTGCCCGACTTGAAGATAGTAGCTCTATTTGTTGTGTTGGTTATGGAAAGTAGAGATTTTTGCACATGGTAATCTTCCTTTATGGCAGTGAGCTTGACCCGCTACAATCCAATGTTCCAACTTCCAACTGAAATGGTACTCTACCGTACTAAACTAAGGAAGCTCACAAATTTGTAGTTTGTATAATAACCATATACTGCGACTTGTTACGTATCTCCATGTGAAATGTGGTTACAATTCCTTAGTTGTGAACTTGTGACAATAGATATTTGAACTTTGTTGCTTGTTATTGATTCGCTCTCTCTACTCCACTATCCATTGCATTAGATCAGTGATGTTTTCAACTACTTGAACATGTCAGGAGCAAAGAGAACCACCCAAGTCCCGTTTGAAATTGGAGATGGAGTTGGACAGATTTAGCGACTTACCAAGTGATGTTATAGAAAAAATTTTGTCACGTTTGCCCATTAGAGAGGCAGCAAGGACAAGTGTTTTATCAAGTAACTGGAGATACAGATTGGCTATGCTTCGTCATCTTGTGTTTGATGATCGGTGTGTCTCAACTCAAAAGCATATAACCTTTGTGGACATTGTTGATCATGTACTCTTAGGTCACATTGGCCCCATTCACAAGTTTAGGCTTTCTCATCGAGGTGGTCTAGCCAATTGGGATATTGATCGATGGATTCTTCATCTATCAAGAAACTCTATCAAAGAAGTCATACTTAGAAATTCGGGACTTTGCCGCTACAGAATTCCTTCATATTTGTTTTCTTGTCAAGATATTATCCATTTAGAGTTACTTTTATGTGTGCTAAAACCTCCACCAACATTCAAAGGCTTCAGGAATTTGAAAAGCCTTGTTATTGAGCGTGTTACCCTGGCCCAAGATGTGTTCCAAAATCTAATTGCTTGCTGTCCTCTGCTTGAAAAGTTGACTTTGTTAAGACCCAAGTTCACCCATCTCAAGATTGATGCACCAAATCTCCAATTCCTTTATGTCGAAGGTTTTTTTGAGGATGTTACTTTTGAGAATACCTTAAATCTGACTGATGTTTGCATTTCTATCTACCGTCGTGTTGGCGGAAGAACATGGGTTTGTGACAATAGCAATTTGGTCAAGTTTTTGGTTCAACTGCCTCTTATCCAGAGGCTAAAGGGTGGGGGATATTTTTTACAGGTAACAGATTTTCTGGTGTCCTACTTTTATTAAATAATCATTTACATGACCGTGGAAATATGAGCATGTTCGTTGGTTCTGATGTTTTCTTGATGATTTCTGGTCTAGAATTTGGTCGTTGGTTCTTTGTCACCAAAGCTTCCTAAGCTATGCCTATATTTGAAATTTCTTTCTATAATGGTGAACTTTAATGATCCGGCGGAGGTTTTAACTGTCCTATGCCTCCTGAGAAGCTCCCCTGCTGTCCAAGAACTAGAAATTTCTGTGAGTTTTATTCTGTTGATGCATGCAAATTTCTTCTGTTGAATTTAAAATGTCAATCCAATTCTACTCTGAAAATTGTAGTTTAGATAGCTGTTTTACACTAGGTGATCAACATTCTTATGCTTATATATCTTGTGTAGGCCGGCTCTGCTCTTGAAGAACTAGATTTTTATGTGAGTTTTATTCTATTAATGCATGCAAATTTCTTTTATTGAATTTAAAATGTCAAACCAACTCTACTATGTTTAGAGAGATTCTGATGCGTATATATCTTGTGTAGGCCCACCAAGAGGTTCAGGCTGCTTTGTCAGAAGTGAACTCTTTATATGGCAACTGGATTTGCCCATTCACCCAACTGCGAGTTGTCAAAATATCCAACATCTGTGATGTCAAAAATGCATTAGATTTTGTCAGATTTCTGCTTTTAAATTCTCCTGTGCTCAAGAAGATGATTGTTACACCTAACGATGCCAATGATTCTCTGGAGCTCATGAAACAGTTTCTCCGGTTAGGGCGTGCCTCAGTGCTTTCAGAGATAATCTTCTTGGACCAAAATTCATGAAGGAACTGTAGCAGCTAAGACAGGAGGACTTGCTTGAAGAAATGAATGTGGTTTTGGACTGTTGGGAACAAGTCTTTTTGATATATGCCTGCCTATGTATCTTAACTAGATGTCTCATACTCGCAATTCTCTCTGTGGAGGCATATGGTGTTTAAAGTTAATTCGCTTGGGGATTAGGAATTAGATATATCTGAGTTCATTTGCCAATTTACATCCTTATTGAAACAAAGTTTGCAGGGCAGAACAAAGTCTCACAGGGAAAGAATTAATTGAAGCAAACTTATTGTAACAGTGAAAATACAAGGAGCATATGCTACGGAAACTAATTGCTTTCCCAAACACTTTCCTCAACTTATATTATATCCATGGGTTTGCATTTTTACGTCCAAATCCAGAAATAATCTCTCATTCGCTATACAAACCCACCATCTCAAAAGAGCTTGACAGAAGATGACGAGCTAAAAAATTAATACAAAGATCCCCCTGTGAAAATGAAATGTGGTTACAATTCCTTCAGTTGAGAGAATAGATGTTTGAACTTTGTTTCTTACTATCTCTTCCCCCTCTCTATGCCACTGGCCATTGCATTAGATCCGGGATGTTTTCAACTACTTGAATTTTTCAGGGGCAAAGAGAACCACCTAAATCCCGTTTAAAATTGGAGATGGAGTTGGACAGAATTAGCAGCTTACAAAGTGATGTTCTAGCAAAACTTTTGTCACATTTGTGGGTTAGAGAGGCAGTGAGGACAAGTGTTTTATCAAGCAAGTGGAGATACAGATCGGCTATGCTTCCTCATCTTCTGTTTGATGATCAGTGTGTCTCATCACGAGAGCATATAACCTTTTCGAACATTGTTGATCATGTTCTCCAAGGTCACATTGGCCCCATTCACAATTTTAAGCTTTCTCCTCTAGGTTGTCTAGCCACTTGGGATATTGATCGATGGATTCTTCGTCTATCAAGAAACTCTATCAAAGAGTTCATACTTGAGATTCGGCAAGGGTTCAACAATACAATTCCTTCATGTTTGTTTTCTTGTCAACATATGATACATTTAAGTCCCGTTTGGTTTACGGAACAGATTTGAGGGGAAATCACTTCCCATGTCATTTCCCAAGGGATGGGAAATGGAGATTCCTTTCCTATGTTTGGTAATCCTAGGAAAGTAACTAAGAAATACCACTTTATTTCCTTTTACATGTTTGGTTTGTATAGGAATGTAAAATAAAATTTGTTTAATTTTCCAATTATACCCATATGAAATCAAATAAAAAAAGAATGCATTTAATGTTATATTGTAATTCTAAATTATTAATGGGGACAATATGGTCATGAAAAATATGTATTTAATATTGGCTCATTTTCCCAAACTTTCCTATGAGGAGGAAAACAAAACCCAAGGGGGGAGCAGGGCTTTACTTTCCCCCTACTTTCCCATGTGCAAGGCAATGATTTCTCATGCTTGGACTTACCAAATATGGGAAAACAATTAATTTCTCATCCCCAATCCTCCTTTCCCATGAACCAAACGGGGATAGGGAGTTAATTCTTGCATATGGGAAAATAAAAGAAGTGGATGGAAATAGCAGCACTCAAAACAAAACATGTGTAAATTATTGCATGTGCTCTTTTAGCGAATGACTGTCTGACATGTGGGCTACTATTTTCAAGAAGCTAAAGTCCTATTATTATTATTTTCATTTCCGTTTGTACCCTTAAGCAATTTTGATAACAGCGAAGGAAAGACCAAAAGACATATGTTTCTTTTTCTCTCTCATCAAAAGCACACAATAGAGAGAGTAGTTATTTTTTTTTTGGGTGAAAACCAAGGTATCCCCGCGCGATTTCGGGGACTAACCCTCGAGGTACTGTCGGGCGCAAAACGGGGACCTCTCCCAACAAAGTCTGAGAGTAGTCATTTTACCAATACCAGAAATGAAGGTGGGAGGAGGGATTGACCCCAAAAAAAATGTAGAGGAAGACTCCAGAAACCCATTCTACTAATTTATGTCATCAAGAACTCTATAGTGAGGGCATTATATATGGCCCTTAGATGAGGCTCTATCTCTTAATTGTTGGATCAAATTGATTAGTCGTTAAATCAAATTAATTAGCCTGATTCAACAATTAAAAGATAAAGTCTCGGCTAGTTCCATGTAAAAATTAGGCCCATCTCCATATAGAAAAATTACAAAAACCAATTTGCAGGAGCTCTGCCAAGAATCAAATTAAGCCATATAGCAAATTAGGCCCATCTCCTCTACCAAAATTCTCGGAGGAGATGTGTCGGTTTGTTTTCTTTCTTATTGGGCTATATTGGGTTCAGAAGAGAAGGGTACAATAGGAAATTAAAATAAGAGCCAAGGTCTTTAGCTTCTTGAAAACGGTAGTCCACGTGTAAGGCCGTCATTAGTAATTGACGCACGAGTACAAAATTACAAAATAATATGCACACAGAAAGAGGCGGGAATGATTATGAAGACGCCGTTTGGAGTCTCCAACTTCACCAGATTTCAAACCCAATTGGTTCTCTCTCTCACTCTCTCACTCAATACCAAACCCTAATTGCCTCCTTTGGTTTTGGATTCGCTCCTAAACCAAAGCGAAGTGAATACGGTAAGGCTCTTCTTCCCCCCTAATTTCGTGCAATCTGCATTATTTTCCATTCCCAGTCAATTGATAAGGTTTCAACTGAGGCATTTTCTAGTTGATAAATTATGTGAGACTGTTTTTCTCTTTGTTAAGAGAAAGGGAATTAGGCAAAACCGCTTCCTTTATGGCAGTGTTGTTAAGTTGACATCAGTAATGTTTTCAACTACTTGAATTTTTCTGGGGCAAAGAGAACCACCTAAATCCCGTTTAAAATTGGAGATGGAGTTGGACAGAATTAGCAACTTACCAAGTGATGTTATAGCAAAACTTTTGTCACATTTGTCGGTTAGAGAGGCAGTGAGGACAAGTGTTTTATCAAGAAAGTGGAGATACAGATCGGCTATGCTTCCTCATCTTGTGTTTGATGATCAGTGTGTCTCAACACAAGAGCATATAAGCTTTGTGAACATTGTTGATCATGTACTCCTAGGTCACATTGGCCCTATTCACAAGTTTAAGCTTTCTCATGTAGGTGGTGTAGCCACTTGGGATATTGATCGATGGATTCTTCATCTATCAAGAAACTCTATAAAAGAGTTCATACTTGAGATTCGGCAAGGGTTCAACTATACAATTCCTTCATGTTTGTTTTCTTGTCAAGATATGATCCATATAGTGTTACTTGGATGTGTGCTAAAACCTCCATCAACATTCAAAGGCTTCAGGAATTTGAAAAGCCTTGTTTTTCAGCGTGTTACCTTGGCCCAAGTTGGGTTCCAAAATCTGATTGCTTGCTGTCCTCTGCTTGAAAGGTTGACTTTACTAGACTTCCCTTTCCCCATTCTCAAGATCGATGCTCCAAATCTCCAATTCCTTTATGTTCAAGGTGATTTTGAGGATGTCATTTTCGAGAATACCTTAAATCTTGTGGATGTTTGCATTGATTCTGAAGTTGGCCGAAGATGGGTTTCGGACAGGTCTAGCAATTTGGTCAAGTTTTTGGTTCACCTGCCGCATATTCAGAAGCTTGATATTGTGGGATTCTCTTTAGAGGTAATGAATTTCCTGGTGTCATACTGATGAGCACAAAATTAATACAAGTTTTATCCTTAAATTTATATTGGTTAGTATTTTCTTTTGTTTTATATAAATCTATTAAAGTATTTTTATTGTTTCTTTCCAATCTTTGTTTTTATATTTAATGAGTGGTTGTTTGTAGATATTAAGTGTCTTCCACCAATAGCATGTTGAGGAAAAGAAGTAAGTAATGTGTTGCAAGAAGAAAGTAAAGGATGAGAAGAAATATGTGCAGCCAAAGCCAAGGAAATTTGCTCGAGACAACTTGTGCAGCAGCAAATGCAATTGAAGATAAAACAAATGAAAAGAAGAAGCAATCAATTGCATGAATATACTCTAGGACATGCATGCAAAGCTTCCATCATTGAAGAAATAAAGAAAGAATGAATAAACAATGAAGGAGAAGTTCAAATTGACTACTTGCAACCAATGAATGCAAAGAAGAATGATGATGCTTGAGTTGTTATCTAGCTACAATTTGAGGAAAGTTGCTGCAGTTTTTATGAGAAGATACGATAGATGAGCAAGTGGAGCAATTGATAAGAAGACTCAAAGATCTTTGTGAAAACCAAAGTCAAGGAACTAGGCCAAGATTAAGGAATATATTTGAAAATGATGGGTACTTATTTGAAATGATAAAAGCTTGGAGTAAAGAAACAAGTGGAGAGTGGTGTGGAGAAATTCAAGAGTGATACCCGACAATGAGAAGAAGGAAAGTATGGAAATGCATGACAAAGTGTTCAAGTGGAAGAAAGTTTTGAAGAATTTAGATAAGGAGTCATCATCACAATGAATTAATTAAAGGAAGCAACTTGGCAATTGGTTTGATGGCAAGTGGAAGACATATTAAAATCATGAATATTGCTCCCATCCTCCTATAAATAGATGGAGCTACGGCATTGTAAAACTACACCAAGCTCCACAATCTTGAGCTTTTTCTCTTTTCCCTCCATATTTCTAAGTCTTAAATTCTGTTTTTAGTTTTATTTTATTATGGGGAACTAACTCCCTAGCTAGGGCTAGGGAGGAAACTTTTAATATAAGTGTGTAATTTTTATTAGTTTGATCCAAACTTAAGCTTTAATGTGAATTTGTAGTTTTTGTTCAAATGGAATTTGTAGTTTTCTTTTTAATTAATTGATGAATGTTTGATAATCTATTTCATGGGTTCAATCATGTTTTTCCCATAGTGTAGTAAAAACTTTCATGCTTTTAAAAGAGAAGAGAATTACTAAAGATTAATAGAATTTTGATGAAGATTATTTTTTGATAGTTTGTTGCCAATGGTACAAGTTATGCTTAGAATACTTCTAAAGGAAATTAAAAAGAGCTTTAATTATTTTGAACAACTACAATGGAAAATATTTTGTGGATCAAATTATTAAGAGTTGCATGCTTATGTTAAAAGTGGAAACCCAATGCCTTAGTGTTTTAATCAATTAAATTTTCTCCAAATCAAATCTTGCATAATTCTACCTCTCAATCACACTTGTTCTTTTTCATCTCTGTTATTTTCTTTACACTGCTCTCTGTGGATACGACACTCGGACTTCCGAGCTACACTACTATACGATACTATCTCCTTTGATTTTTGTAAAAGTGGTACGAACACATACTTTCATTAAATAATCATTTACATGACCGTGGAAATATGAGCATGTTCATTGAGTCTGATGTTTTCTCGATGATTTATGTTCTAGATTTTGGCTGTTGGTGCCTTGTCAGCAAAGCTTCCTAAACCATGTCCATATTTGAAATTTCTTTCTATATGGGTAAACTTCAATGATCCGATGCAAATTTTAACAGTCCTACGCCTCATGAGAAGCTCCCCTGCTGTCCAACAACTTGAAATTTCTGTAAGTTTTATTCTATTGAGCATGCAAATTTCTTCTGTTGAATTTAAAATGTCAAACCAGTTCTTCTTTGAAAATTATAGTTTAGAGAGCTTTTTTCAACATTCTGATGCCTATATATTTATGTGTAGGTCGACCCTGCTGTCGGAGTACTAGTATGGCCTGTGAGTTTTATTTTATTGATGCATGCAAATTTCTTCCGTTGAATTTAAAATGTCAAACCAACTCTACTCTGAAAACTGTAGTTTAGATTGATTATGATGCCTATATATCTTGTGTAGACCGATCAAGAGAGTCAGGCTGCTTGGTCAGAAGTCAAATCTTTATATGGTAACCGGGTTTTCGCATTCACCCAACTGCGGCTTGTTAAAATATCCTACATCTATGACTGCAAACCTGAATTAGATTTCATCAAGTTTCTGCTTTTAAATTCTCCTGTGCTCGAGAAGATGATTGTTAAGCCTTCTTCTCCCGATGATTCTTGGGAGCTCGGTGTACAGTTGCTCCGGTTAGGGCGTGCCTCAGTGCATTCAGAGATAATCTACTTGGACCCATGATTCATCAGTGAACTTTGGCAGCTAAGACAAGAGGACTTGCTTGAAGACATGAATGTGGGTTGGGACTGTTGGGCACAAATCTTTATATTGTATGTCTGCCTATGTTTCTGAAGATGTTTCATACTCGCAATCATCTTTGTGGAGGCATATGTTGTTTAAATTTAAGTCGCTTGGGGATTATGAATTAGATTTATCTGAGCTCGTTTGCCAATTTAATTCTTTTTGAAACAAGTTTGCAGGACAGAACGAACTCCCACACGGAAAGAATGAATTAAAACAAACTCTTATAGCAGTAAAAAAATACGAGTATGCTTGGGAAACTAATTGCCCATTCGTCCATGATATCATCATATTTGTGCATAGAAAGAAATGATTTACATTTTTACACTAAGAGATGAATTAGCAACTAAGAGATCCTTTTTAATTTCCTTTTAAAGTCATTGAATAGTTCATAAGCAATTAAGATGTTGTCAAAAATGGATCTTCCTGGAGCAAAGGCAATTCACTACTTTATGAGAAGACAACTTACAGGTCTTACAATTGTAAACATGGGTTAAGACAGTTGGCTACAACTTACAAGTCGACTTTTTGTGATGAACTCCATGTCATTTATATGAACAATGTTTAATAAAATCATGTATTAAACGTTTGCATCAAATTTCTAATAATCAATAGGCAATGAAGGGAGACAAATTAGCAATGGAGTCCATAGAGAGAAATGAGTTGCATTTTTATACCAAAATCCAGAAACCAAAATCTCACTTGCTAGCTACACATGTTGATGTTCAAAAATTGATATACCAAAAATCTAGTAAAATGAATATTTATGATAGAGAAAAGGTTAGGTTTAAAAAAGAAGAAGGGAACTTCAGGAAAAATGAAATAGAGAATAAAATAGAACGTTTTTACACGTACATGATAATTACACATATAGAGAAGACGGGAATGAAGGTATGCTATACGGCGCCGTTTCAGCCAGTACCACTAGTAATGCCTTGTGCGTGTGACGAGTCGTATTCTCACAGTCCGGATTTGAAACCCAAATTGGTTCTCTCTTGCCCTCCGATCCCTAGCAAACCTTAATTGGCTCACCATCTCCATTTTTCTGGACCAAAGCGAAGTGAATATGGTAAGGTTTTTTCATATGTTTCATTTCCTAATTTCGTGCAATTTACAGTCTTTTGCAATTTACGTGAAGTTTTGCTTTGCTTATGAATTGTGTTTTTCTCATTGTTAAGTGAAAACTCACACCTTTTTAGTTTGCACTGCGAGTATTGACTTGCATTTTCGTAGCAAAACTGAATCTAAAACTGCAAATTGTTACAATTCCTTAGTTGTGTGTGAGAATAGATATTTGATCTCTTCTTCCTCTGTGCACCACTGGCCATTGCATTAGATCAGTGATGTTTTCAACTACTTGATTATGTCAGGAGCAAAGAGAACCACCCAAGTCCCGTTTGAAATCGAAGATGGAGTTGGATAGAATTAGCAACTTACCAAGTGATGTTATAGAACAAATTTTGTCACATTTGCCCATCAGAGAAGCAGTGAGGACAAGTGTTTTATCAAGCAACTGGAGATACAAATCGGCTATGCTTCGTCATCTTTTGTTTGATGATCGGTGTGTCTCAACTCAAAAGCATATAACCTTTGTGGACATTGTTGATCATGTACTCTTAGGTCACATTGGCCCCATTCACAAGTTTAGGCTTTCTCATCGAGGTCGTCTAGCCAATTGGGATGTTGATCGATGGATTCTTCATCTATCAAGAAACTCTATCGAAGAGTTCATACTTGAAATTTGGGGAGGGTACCGCTACAGAATTCCTTCATATTTGTTTTCTTGCCAGAATATGATCCATTTAGAGTTACTTAGATGTGTGCTAAAACTTCCACCAACATTCAAAGGCTTCAGGAATTTGAAAAGCCTTGTTATTTCCCATGTTATCCTGGCTCAAGATGTGTTCGAAAATCTGATTGCTTGCTGTCCTCTGCTTGAAAGGTTGACTTTGATAGAATTCAATTTCGCCCATCTCAAGATTGATGCGCCGAATCTCCAATTCCTTGCTGTTGAAGGTGTGTTTTTGATTGTGGGGCAGATAAATCGCCTGGTCCTAACGGTTTTTCCATGTGTCTGTTCCAGTCTTGCTGGGAGATTATAAGACAGGATCTCATGAATGTCATGGTGGACTTCTTCAACAGTGGTATAATCAATGCAATCACGAATGAGACATTTATTTGCCTCATTCCCAAAAAGAAGGATTCTATTAAAGTTAGAGATTTCCGGCCTATCAGTTTGGTGACAAGTTTGTACAAAATAGTGTCGAAAGTTTTGGCTTCTAGATTGCGGGAAGTGTTGGGCAGCACTATTTCTAGCTCTCAGGGAGCCTTCGTGAGAGATAGGCAGATTTTGGATGCTACCCTGATTGCCAATGAGGTGGTGGAGGAAACTCGGAAGCTAAACAAGTCCGGATTGGTGTTCAAAATTGACTTTGAGAAAGCCTATGATCATGTGGAATGGAGATTTGTAGATGAGGTCATGAATAGGAAGGGCTTTGGGGTAAGGTGGAGAAGTTGGATCCGGGGTTGTCTAGAGTCTGCTAATTTCTCGGTGATGATCAATGGAAGACCCAGAGGTAAATTTAGAGCCACCAGGGGATTGAGACAAGGTGATCCTCTCTCCCCTTTCCTGTTCACCATGGTGATTGACGTGTTAAGCAGAATTATTGAGAAAGCTCAGGCTGTTGATCAGTTTCATGGTTTTTTCTCGGGTCATGAGATGGTGGAGGTCTCCCACCTTCAGTTCGCCGACGACACCATCTTCTTCGTAGAGGACAATGTTGAGTATTGGAATAATCTCCTTCAGATTTTGGATCTGTTTTGTTACACATCAGGTATGAAAATCAACAAATTGAAATGCTCCTTAGTTGGTATTAATATCGAGGAAGGGATGTTGAATGAGTTGGCAGGGGATTGGGGTTGCGATGTGGGGGCATGGCCTATGACGTATCTTGGTCTGCCTCTCGGGGGGAACCCAAGGGCGATCAAGTTCTGGGATCCCGTTGTAGATAAGGTGGAGAACAGATTACAAAAATGGAAGAAAGCCTGTTTATCCAAAGGGGGAAGACTTACTATGATTCAGGCAGTATTGAGCAGCATTCCTATCTACTACATGTCCCTTTTTAGGATTCCCATTGGAGTAGCTAATAGAATTGAGAAGCTGATGAGGGACTTCTTGTGGGAAGGTTTGGATGGGAAAAATAACCACGCTGTGTGTTGGGAGGTTGTGGGCAAAGCTAAATACGCTGGAGGTTTGGGGGTGGGTTCGCTGAAGGATAGGAGTGTGGCTTTGCGGGCAAAGTGGTTGTGGCGTTTTCCCAATGAACCTAACGCCCTATGGCATAAAGTGATCAGAAGTATTTATGGTTTGGATGCAAATGGTTGGGATGCTAAACCTGCGATTCGCGGTTCTAGTCGTAGCCCGTGGAGAGACATCTCTAGTGGCTATAACCTGTTTCTTCAAGGCTGTGTCTTCGTAGTGGGTAGTGGTGTTCGGATCAGATTCTGGGAGGATGATTGGAGTCGAGGAGGTGTTTTGAAAGAGGCGTTCCTGAGACTTTTCAACCTATCCAGTAAGCATAATCACTGTATCTTCTCTTTTGTGGAATCTGGTGGGTTCCCTCCTAGCTGGGATTTTGGTTTTAGGAGGAATCTTAATGAACTAGAATTCGGGGAGGTGACTAGTTTGCTGGACTTATTGGAAGGGGTGAGGTTGGTCACTTCTAGACTGGATATGAGAAGATGGAAACTTGACTCTTCCGGTATTTTCTCCTGTCATTCCTTTTATTCTCATATTCAGATTGACGGTGGAGGAGAGGCTTTCTCTCCTTACAATCAAATTTGGAAGGCCAAGACCCCTCCGAAAGTTAAGATTTTTGTGTGGCAAGCGGTGTTGGGAAAACTTAATACAGGTGATATACTACAAAAACATCGTCCTTTCATGTGTCTTAGCCCTCACTGGTGTGTTCTCTGCAATATGGCAGGGGAGAGTGTGGACCACCTTCTCCTCCATTGCCCTTTCTCCATTAATTTGTGGGAGACATTACTGAAGGAAGTCAATATGGTGTGGGTAATTCCAAAAGGTTGCTTTGATCTTTTCTCCATTAAATTCGATGGGCTGGGAAAGGGAAAGAAAGCTAAAATTCTCTGGGGTAGTCTAATGCAGGCTGTGATCTGGAACCTTTGGCTGAAACGGAATCGGAGAATCTTCGAGGATTATAAGGGAGTGGGAGTAGGTGAGTTATGGGATAGGGTGAAGTTTTGGGCTGCCCTTTGGGCTTCTACTTCCCACGTTTTCAAGGATATTCCCTACCCTATTATTATGCGCAATATGCTGGCGGTTGTCTCCTAGGGGGGGGTTTTCCTCTGTTTTGCTTGTTTTTGTTTCCTGGGTAGCTAGGCCTTGTGTTTGTTTTGGCTTGGCTCGTTTGTATGTGTTCTGTTCCTTTCTATTTTGAATACAAATTGTTTCTATTCAAAAAAAAAAAAAAAAGGTGATTTTGGGGATCTTATTTTTTAGAATACCCTAAATCTTATTGATGTGTGTGTTTCTACGCACACCAATGTTGGCCAAATATGGGGTTGTGACAGTTCTAGCAATTTTGTCAAGTTTATGGTTCACCTGCCTCATATTCAAAGGCTAAAAATTCAGGGATTCTTTTTACAGGTAACGGATTTTCTGGTGTCATACTTTCATTAAATTATCATTTACATGTCCGTGGAAATATGAGCATGTTCATTGAGTCTGATGTTTTCTCGATGATTTCTGCTCTAGAGTTTGGCTGTTGGTGCCTTGTCAGCAAAGCTTCCTAAACCATGTCTATATTTGAAATTTCTTTCTATATGGGTAGACTTTTATGATCCGGTGGAGATATTAACTATCCTATGTCTTCTGAGAAGCTCCCCTGCCGTCCAAGAACTAGAACTTTCAGTGAGTTTTATTGTATTGATGGATGCAAATTTCTTCTGTTGAATTTAAAATGTCAAACCAATTCTACTCTGAAAATTGTAGTTTAGAGCTATTTTTCAGTAGGTTGATCAACATTCTGATGCCTATATATTTGTGTGTAGGTTGACCCTGCTCTCGTATTACTAGAATTATCCGTGAGTTTTATTCTATTGCTGCAAGCAAATTTCTTCTGTTGAATTTAAAATGTCAAACCAACTCTACTCTGAAAATTGTAGTTTAGAGAGATTCTGATGCCTATATATCGTGTAGGGCGACCATGAGCATCAAGCTGCTTTGTCAGAAGTGACAGAAGTGAACTCCTTATATGGCAACTGGATTTGCCCATTCTCCCAACTGAGATTTGTCAAAATATCCTACATCTATAATGTCAAAGCTCAGTTAGATTTCATCAGATTTCTGCTTTTAAATTCTCCTGTGCTTGAGAAGATTATTGTTAAGCCTACTTATGCCGATGATTCTTGGGAGCTCGTTAAACAGTTGCTCCGATTAGGGCGTGCCTCAGTGCATTCAGAGATAATCTTCTTGGACCCCTGATTTGAACTTTGGCAGCTAAGATGAGAGGACTTGCTTGAATAAATGAATGTGGGTTTGGACTGTTGGGCACAAGTCTTTATGGTGTATGTCTGCCTATGTCACTGAACAATGTCTCATACTTACAATTATCTTTGTGGAGGCATATGTTTAAATTTAAGGCATCTGAAGTGGGTCTACTTCTACTCAATGAGGAGACGAGGAGAATACCTATCACATGTTGTATAAGCAAGAGGAATTGCTTCAAGAGATGAACATGGGTCAAGGCAGTTGGCTTCAACTTACAAGTCTTTGTGACGAATGCCATGTCATTTATCTGAACAAACAATGTTTCATTAAAGTCATGTCTTGGACACTTTCGTCAAATTTCCAACAATCAATTGGCAATGAAGGGGAACAAATTAGCAATGTAGTCCATAGAGAGAAATGGTTTACGTTTTTACATCCAAATCCAGAAATTAATCCTTCACTAGCTATACAAACACTATCTCAAAAGAGCTTGAAACAAGACAATGAACTAAGAAGTTACAATGGTATGGCTAATTTAAACAAGCTGCCATATTTTTTCTGACAATGGTATGACTTGGATCTTACTGGTAAAAACAAAACATAAAAGTGCTTTTTTTGTAAGTCACTGAAATTGGGATATTACTTTTGAATGATCTTGACAGCACTGGCCATTGTATTAGATTAATGACTTTTGTTTACTATGTGAATATCTTAGAAGCAGAGGAACCCCTCCTCTGCCTTCAACCTGATATACTGTGAGTATGGAAGTGCTTTTTTTGTAAGTGACTGAATGAAATTTGGATATTGCTTTTGAAAGTAGAAATTTAAACTTTTTTGCCCAGGCCATTGTCTTAGTTTATTCACTTTTGTTTACTATGTGAAGCAGAGGAATCCCTCCAAGTCATATGTTCAGAAAGAAATATGGAGGAGCTCCTTCCACATTCAAAGGCTTCAGGAGTTTGAGGAGCCTTTGTATGAATGACGCTACAATGGCCTAAGATGTGTTTGATAATCTGATTGTTTCCTCTCCTCTGCTTGAGAGATTGACTTTGACAACATGCTGTGGCTTCACCCATGTCAAGATTCGCACCAAATCTCAAAATTTTCCACTTCGAAGGCCTTTTTGAGCATGTTACTCTTGAGAATACTTTTGAGTCTTGCTGAAGTTTACGTTGATTTGGACAGCCGTTATTAACATAATCGGGCTCCTGGCAGTTATAGCCATTTGATCAAGTTCTTTGTTCACCTGCCTCATATTCGAAGGCTCAAAATTCAGAATTGCTTTTTACTGGTAATAAATTGTGTGGTTTCATACTTTCATTTACTATGATCATTTACATGAACATGGGAAATTGGATAAATTTTTATTGAGTCTGCTGCTTTTTGCAACCATTCTGCTCCAGTATTTGGCCGTTGGTTCCTTGCCTGGAAAGCTCCCCAAACCATGCCTATATCTTACTTTTCTTTCTATAAGCATTACTTCACTGTTCCGGAGGAGTCTTCAACGGCTCAATGCCTTCTGAGAAGCTCCCCTGCTCTTCAAGAACTAGAAGTTGCGGTGAGTTGTTTTTTTTATATTGTATGGATTCATCATGCAATGTTCTTTAGCTGATTTAAAATTTTCAAATCAACCCTAGTCTCGAAAATGTTGGTTTGGACCGGAGAGCTGTTTTGTCGTAATTTCTTGATTCTGATGCTATAGACCTTGTGTAGGCCTACCATGAGAACCAGGACCAGGCTGTTCATGTAGAAGTCAAGTCTTAGTTAGTTGCCAGTCAGAATTGCCCATTTACCCAACTGCGACTAGTGAAAATAACTAGCTTCTCTGGTTTGGAAGCTGAACTAGATTTCATTAAATTTCTGCTCTTAAGTTCACCATTGCGTGAAAAATTGACTGTTAAGCCAGCCGCTTCCGTCGATGATTCTTCGGAGCACTTAAAAAAGTTGATCCGGTTTAAGCGTGCCTCGGTGCATTCAGAGATAATCTATTTGGACCCATGAATGATTCATAAATGAATTCCGACAGCTAACAAGACTTGCTTGCTGAAGTGTAGGTTTGGGCAGGTGTTTAGGAGGCATGTCTGTTTGTTTTTCTGGACTTTGGCAGCACGCTTTGTAATTATCTTTGTTGGGACAGGTTTTGACCATTTTGTATCAAAACTTTCTTCCTCATACAAAAGAGCTTGAAAAAGACGATGAACTGAAAAATTACAAGAACAACTTCAAATTTTAGAGTTAGATTTGAAGAAACTTTGTCCTTACTTTAAGAATCACCTTATTCCTCACCCAAAAAACAATTTGGTATATATGCAGAAATAACATTAGAATCATAAAAATAAAGGGTTTTTGACAGAAATAATCCCTAAATATATGCCCGAGTTCCATTTTGATCCTCCAACTAAATTTTCACTCAAGTGGCCCTCCAACTCTCTCTTTTGTGTCAAACGTCAAATTTGCAAAATTTCCCTCCATAAAACCATGACTCTTTCCCTCAAATTGTGATCCTAAGCTTCGGTTGCTGCGAATTTGTTGTATTTTTCTAAATTGGGATAGATAATAACAACTTATGAAGGGAAATGTTCATTCCATAACTGGTCGTTTGAGAGAGCATTAGTGCTTAAATTGACTATTTTACCCCTCAACTTGATATAAAACTTGATGTTATTTAGCAATGGGACTAATTTAACATGAAAGACAGAATTGAAGGACCATTGATGTGAAAAATTTAATTGGAGGACCAAAATGGAACTTGGCATAAGTTTGGAGACCATTTCAAACAAAGCCCTTAAAAAGATTTATTTATTTTTATACATACATATATATATATATATATATATATATATACTATAAGAAAAAATGAATACTTTAGAATGAGCCAAGTATTTTCTTTTTTATTATATTTTTATAATAACATGCGACAAAATAGTTGGATATATATATTTTTTTTGGGAGAGGAATAGCTGGGTTCATTTTTTACAGAAAAATAGTTGGCTGTATAACCAATGTTTATGAACCAAAAATGATGTTAATATAAAAACAGCTGGATAACACTACTCAAAGGGAAGAGGAACTAACGATCGTTTGATATTGACGTTAATATCGCGCATCAAGCATCGCTGGAGACGTCTACGGTCACCAAACACTGCAGCTTTCTTCCTTCGCACAACCCAAGGTTCTGAAAGTTTTTTTTTTTTTATGCCCTCTTTCAGTCTCTCATAGAAGGGCCATGGGTGTTTTTCATTCAATCCACAGGGTGTTGTCTAAAATCATCAAAGAACCCTGATTGCACTCTTGCACTCTTGCACTCAATCTCCATGATCTCATCCATCTCCTAGAGAAAAGGGATAATTCCTTTGAAATCTCCCTTAATTATTCAAAAGATGGCAACAAGATATTTTCCCTAGTTATGGTCAAGGGTCACACACCAAAAAGGTAATTCCGAATCTAATTCAAAAACCTTGGGAAGAGGACCAACTCTAAACCCTAAAACCCTCCTGCAACTTTCATGAAAAATGAGATAATTTTTCTGATTTAGGCATTGGAGGGCCCTTGGCTGACACCACACTGGTGTTTATCCGATTGATTGTTCTTGAAATGCAGGTAATTTTCGAGGAGTGATTAAAGTGGAGTGAAGTTCTTCATTTCATTCACCCAGGAGGAATTTTGCTGCCACAAAGTGAATATGGCGGTAAGTTTCGCTGAGGGTTTTTTTATTAATGAAATAGCTCTGAAGTTTTCTATGCTTGTGGATTTGGGTTGTTGTTCTCATTGTCGATTGGAATTAGGAAAGGAAATCGTCTCTCTTTTCTGAGTTAGGGTTAATTCTTAAGCCTAAAAGCAATCCCTTTGAAATGGGCATTAGTTCATGGGTCTGTATGCTTGGCTCTTACAAGGCTTACGCATTTTCCTTGTGTTAATACCATGTACTGTGAGTATTTAGGCTTGGATTTTAGTTCTAGAAACAGAACGTAGAAGCACTTCTTTTGTTAATGACTGATGAATGAAATTTGGATATTACTTTTGAAAGTGGAAATTTAAACTTTGTTTGCTTACTATCTCGTCTCTACACACTCTAACACACAAGGTCATAGTCTAAATGATCTTGACAGCAGTGGCCATTGTATTAGATTAGTGACTTTTGTTTTACTGTGTGAATATCTTAGAAGCGGGGGAAACTATCCAAGTCATGTACGAAAAGAAATATGGAACTGGACAGAATTAGCAACTTGCCAAGTGATGTTATAGGAAAAATTTTGTCATTTTTGCCTATTAAGGAGGCAGTGAAGACTAGTATTTTATCAAGCAAATGGAGGTTCCAGTCGGCTATGCTTCCACATCTTGTTTTTGATGATCAGTGTTTCTCAACTCAAAACCATAAAACCTTTGAGAACATTGTTGATCAAGTCCTCTTACTTCACATTGGCCCCATACACACATTCAAGCTTTCTCGTCCAGATCTTCCAGCCACAAGTGAGATTGATCGATGGATTCGTCATCTATCAAGAAATTCTGTCAATGAGCTCATACTTCAAATTTGGAAAGGGGATCCCTACAAGATACCTTCATGTTTGTTTTCTTGTCAAGATATGGTTCATTTGGATTTATATAATTGTTCACTAAAACCTCCTTCCACATGCAAAGGCTTCAGGAGCTTGAAGAGCCTATGTATCGATGAAGTTACTATGGCCCAAGATGTGTTTGATAATGTGATTGTTTCCTGTCCTCTGCTTGAGAGATTGACTTTGACAAATTGTTGTGGTTTCACCCAAGTCAAGATTCATGCACCAAATCTCAAATTCTTTCACTTTGAAGGCCTTTTTGAGCATGTTACTCTAGAGAATACATTGAGTCTTGCTGAAGTTTACATTTATTTGGACTTTGATTATGACCGTAGACAGGCTCCTGCCAGTTATTGCCATTTGATCAAGTTCTTTGTTCACCTGCCTCATATTCGAAGGCTCACAATTCAGGGTTACTTTTTACAGGTAATAAATTCTATGGTTTCACACTTTCATTTATGATCTCTTACATGAACATGGGAATTGGAGAATTTTCATCGAGTCTGCTGCTTTTTGCATCCATTCTGCTCCAGTATTTGGCTGTTGGTGCCTTGCCTGGAAAGCTGCCCAAACCTTGTCTATATCTGAGTTTTCTTTCTATAGACATTTACTTCAGTGATCCATGTGAAGTTTTAGCTGCTCAATGCCTTCTGAGAAGCTCCCCTGCTCTACAAGAACTAGAAATTATGGTGAGTTTTCAATATTCTTTTGTTGATTTAAAATTTTCAAATCAACCATACTCTAGAAAATGTTGGTTTGGAGAGCTGTTTTGTCGTAGTTTCTTGATTCTGATACTATAGACATTGTGTAGGCCAACCATGAGAATCAGGACCAGGCTGTTAATGTAGAAGTGAAGTCTTGGTTAGATGCCAATCAGAATTGGTCATTTACCCAACTGCGACTAGTGAAAATAACTAGCTTCTCTGGTTCGGAAGCTGAACTAGATTTCATTAAATTTCTGCTCTCAAGTTCACCATTGCTAGAGATATTGACTGTTAAGCCAGCTGCTTCTGTCGTGGATTCTTTGGAGCTCTTAAAAAGGTTGATTCGGTTTAGGCGTGCCTCGGTGCATTCAGAGATAGTCTATTTGGAACCATGATTCATCAATGAATTTCGGCAGCGCTGAATTGTATTTTTGGGCATGTCTTTCTTTTCTTTTTCTTTTTTCTTTCTGATGCATGTGTGTTTGTTCTTCTGAACCGTGTCCCATACTGGCTCTCCCTTTGTTGAGACAGGTTTTGGCCATTTTGCATCAAAACTTTCTTACTCTCTCTTGTGTTTTCTTGGCTAAGAAGACTTTCTTGCTCTCTTCATTGGCACAAAACACATAACTTATCCACTCTGTGTGATATATATATATATATATATATATATATATTTTTTTTTTGAATCGAAACGTTTGTATTGATAATCAAGAGGGAGAAATCCTCGATCAAACAATAATAGGAAAGCTCCAGAACATCTAAAATAAAGAGAATCTAGCCTACTAAGTCTGAAAATAAAACTATAAGAAGAAAACAAAACTAGGTAAAATCATCTTAAGACTGCCGCCATGACTCTCAAGATGATAGAGTAGTGATAATCCTCGAACTGCCCTGAACCCGATGCCCAAAAGGTCCTCCCAAAATATGATTTTCTCCCCATTTCCAGCAGAAAATTTGCAGCATTTAAAGAAAGAATTATACCCTTTCGAAATTTCTCGCCAAGGATTCCTGCAAGAGACATAAGCTATCTGTTTAGTATCCCACCCATTGGAGTCTGCTCTAGTGCTTGTGTATTCTCCATGAAAGGAGGAAATGGGGTTAGGTTTTTATCGAATTTTGTAAAAGGGTAAATATATCATAATAAGAGCTATAAACATATTAATTAATATAGATTATTCAATAACAGCAAAATATATTACATTTAAAAATTTTATAAAAAAAAAGTTGAGTGGAGGCCTGAGACTGCACTGGTCCCTAGGTGCTTCCGCCTTTGGGGTGTGGTTTGTGGGAGCGTCATCAGTTGTTGCCGAGGTGGTGAAATAATTGGCTCGGTATCGGATGACTTTGTTATATTGGGGGAAGGGAAATATATCCTTCCTCGATTGGTGTGGAGAGAGTCGCAGCGGTGGGGGAGTGGGTGTGGCATTTGTCCTAATAAAACTGAAGTTGAAGAACCACGGGACCGATTTTGGAAATTGAGAGACAAAAATGTAAATCATGTCAAAATTCAAGGACCATTAGACCTAAAAACTCATCTTGTTTTTATAATGATAAACCTTAAATTCCATATTTAAATTTCATTGTACTTTTAAATTAGACAAACAAGATGATAATTATACTATCCCGCATATAAAAATAACACCACGCCTGGCCATGTTGTTATTATCTAATGATCTTTTGAACCAGAATTCCTATGACTTTGACATACAAATAAATAATTGATCAGAAGTCGTTATATGTTGCTTTAACTTAATGATACATGTGACTTTGTTGGGGCTCATAACAAAATTCATTTGTCGGTCTAATAAATTAAAACAGTTTGACTTTGTGGCCATGGAAAAGACTGCTCTTTCTCTCTTCTCTAATGATAACCCCAAATCAATCATTTCTGGGAAGCTTGAATCCCTATGTTGAACTTTCCCTTTCTTTTTTATTTTTTATTTATTTGTTTTGTTTTGTTAAAACTATATTGAAATTTTTTTAAATGTTTGAAAATGTTAGGTAGCTTCAGTGTTGGCCAAGGTAAACATTGTTAAGAGCAAAGCAAGATTTATGATCTCTTCTCGATTGGAAGAATTTTTATTTATTTCATGTCCACAACATCCTTCCAAATCGATTTTCTAGTGGAGCAAACTGCTCACGTGTGATTTTGTTGGGTTTTTCTTTGTCTTCTTTCGACTACATGGTTTTCCTCATAGATTCACTCAATGGGGTTAGGGTAATATTAGAAGTGGGCACAGTCGGATTTGGTTCGGTTTTTCCTCGGAATAGAAAACAACACAAAAAAATCTCTTTGGTTTGGTTCGATTTGGTTTTGACAAAAAATGGCCAGTAATATGTATTCATTATATTTTGAAGGCAAGAGAAGAGGATTAATTAGGATATATTGACCTAATACATGGTTACAAAATCCAAACCAAGCTTCAGTAATGGAAATATTATTCACTCCTCCCATTTATTTTTCTTTTCTTTTTTTTGCGTTTTTCCTTGTTTGGATTCATTTCAACTCACATTATCTTTCACACTCGAGCTGAAAGCTTAAAGTACAAATGAACTCAGACATTAGCATTACTGAAAAACAACCATGTTTCTAGTTTTAATCCACTTTCACAAAACATTACACATACAAAGATGTAAAAGTTCTTACATCCCATAAAAGAAGAAACCTAGAAAAAGGATTGTTCATTGTTGCTTTGAAGGCAATATTCCGAAGCGGTTACAAAGCTTGACCCAAAACACAGAATCGGCAGCCAAAAGAAAAACAACAGAAGAGAAAATGAAGAAAGCAGAGAGAAACCCTTTTCATCCATCAGCCTACCTTGCTAGCTATGCCATTACAGATTTACATAAATACATGGGCAGACAGAAAATGTACATAAATTTATCAAGGAATGGGACGCTTGCCAAGACGATCGGCAGCCTTGAGGGTTTTGTCGATGAGCTTGCGAGCCTTTTTGCTGCGGATCTCTACCTTGACACTTGAGCTCTTGTCCATCTTTATGTATGGCTTCTTCTTTGAGTTTTTCTTCAGGGCTCGTACTTTTGATTTGATTGACTCCACCAGATTCTCCAACTGGTTCGTCATCTTCACTATGACCCTTAATTATGATTAATAGTTAATTATAGTGCTCTTTTGATAATGAGTGAGAGAACCCAATGGAGATCTAGAGAAGAAGAGAAGATCTTCTTGTTGGCTCGGATGCGTTTTGTGCTCTTGGGTTTTACTGGTGTTTGTGTTCTGGTACAAAACTATAGGTTTATATTTAGTCAAGTTTGATGGGTGGAATTGAGAAGGTCTTGGTTTTAGAGATAATCACCAATTTGCCATTCTTGCTTTCTCTTCTTCTTTATTTTTCTCAATAATTCAAACTTGAAACATTTTCCATCATCTCTCCTTTTAGACTACGTTTGTTGATTGGTTTTGAGAGTGATATGTACATGAGGCGTAGCCCATTTTGGAATTCGTAATTCGACAACATTTTTCTCTCTTTTTTTCTTCACTTTTGTCAAACGAAACAACACGCACTTTGTTCATACTTAAATACAATTTCAATCCTGTCTTTTGTGTATCATACCTGGTTTTCTAAAATTGAATTCAAGTTTGAAATGAAGAAAAAAAAAACTACAATAAGACAAAGTAACATTTTTTTAATCTTAATTTTATACTTGCTCATTTTCAATGCGTGACATAGTTTGAAACTTATTCTAATTTGTTATAATACATATAAGTCAAAGATTATGGACTGAGACACATTTCCAACGATCTCATTTGCCATGATTTGATGACGAGTGCGGTCAGACTCAGAGGATCACAGCAACGTTTTTCTATGGGAATATGAAAAAATCATAAATTTAAATTATACATGGTGGTTGTCGTGTTATTTAGTCAATCAACTGGGGTTATTTTCGTACTTTAGTGTATGAAACGTTGTAGTCTCCGAGTCTCAGAGAATAGCTCAGCAGCGTGGGCACTTAATGTGGCACGCTTTTCGTAGGAAAAAATTAGTTGGTCCATAAAGTCGTCGGAGAACAGTTTTTATCTACAATTAAATTCTCAATTCAAAACCCTCCACATTCTTTTTATAAAAATAAATAAAAGTTCAAAGCCTTCCTCAAATTACCACTTTATGGTAGGATATGAATACAGCATTTATATGTGTTAAATCCATGAGACTAGTCAAAGGTGTGAACTCAAGAATTAGAGAAAAAAAAAATCGGATTAGAATAGGTTACAGTTCGATTTGGAGTGTGACGTGCAATTATATATATATATATATTTTTAATAGAATTGTAAAAACATTCATTCAATATGTCGTTAATTAATCATAATTGTAAAGATTAAACGTCACCAAAATTGCATTGAGTGGAGGTTCTATCTATAAATTCAACTAAATAAATCATACGTGTAGTTTTCGAGTGATTATAAGTATTGGAAATGGAAGAGAAGATGCATGCTATGACTGGGAAATGAGACATGAAAAGGGCCGTTGTTGACCGTGTACTCTAGTTATATAAGTCTGAGGAGCAATCCATTTTCAATTATGTGCACATCAACCTGCACGGCACCCTCTTCTTCCTAATGAATGAGAAAGGCCGCCTGCCAGAATTTAGACTACAAAACAAATCCTTGTTTGTATGTTTTAACTTCTGAAGTTGACATTTTGAATTCTCTGCACAAACAAATTTGGCAACTCTTCTTAGCCAAAATTTTTGACATGGAGGACCTTATATCAATCCTCATTCATACACTGTGGAGCTTTTGATTAGAAATTATGACAAAAGGAAGAGAGAGAGAGAGAGAAAAAATGCTACGAGACTTCATTTGCTTACATGAATCACACAGATTTTCTAGTCGACACAATTTACAAGTCAATCAAATAGTTTGAGTCGGAGTTTGACTACCCAATCTAGAATTGCACGCGTGTTGAAATCATGGGTTAACTTGTATTGCATACGATTAACTTTTATCAAATAGTAACACCATCACGTGATGTACATGTTACACGTATTCTACTCGTATTATAGCACGTGTGTTTTTTGAGATTAAGGATCAATTGTTTTTTGAGAACCAGACCATACTTCATGAGAGTTGAGAATCAGTTGTTTTTTGGAAAAGTTCTAATCATTAATCCAAAATAATTGGACAAAAATGGCGTGAAATGACATTGTAGGAAAGTTGATGAGAAAATAAGAGGACGCACGTTGTAAGCCAGCTGAGGAAAAAGGAAAACAAACAAGTGCTGTAATCTTGATACATCTTTGTTTCAGCTATTTACTTACTTTTTCGTGCACAACCTAAATCCACCATACATTCTTTCAAGTTTCGACATTTCCTGCGAGCCCTGAACCAACAAATTTTTTCGGGGCGGCACCAACTAACTCTTTCGGGAATTCCACCAGCGGCTGAAACACCTACCCTGCTTCCAAGTACTACATGTTTAATTTTAAGTTCAAAATACTTAAAACTACAGCCATGTCAATATGGTTAGAAAGCGGTCTGAAAATTGGCTAAAATTATGGTGCTCTGTAAAAAGGTTTAATTTGAGAGAACTCTGTAACATGGGGATTGTGCTCTAGAAATTGGCTTAAATTACAGTGCTCAAATCCCTCGTTAAAATTAACCTTCATATGCTCAACAACAACAGCATTGGTGAAACATTCAGTCATCTACAATTGACCAAAAGTAAGCGGTACACAAAAAGTAATGTAGTTCAACCTTATCCAAGAGATGACTAAAGAACACTAGCCTTGAGAGTGAGATAAAGTATCGCATGTTTTTTGAGAATCAGACCACAACATCAGAGTTGCCAGAAGAGCCACAGTTGCAGTTTCAACCCGTAATCGATGTGGACCAAGACCAACAGAGATAGCACCAGCTTGCATCAATTCATTCACCTCTTTCTCAGTGAAGTCTGAAGCAAGAACATGGAAAAATAGATCCACAATCCTAAGTAGTACTCTCAGTATTGAAAACTAAACTGCATTAGCATATATGATATTTTTATGAGTATACAAGAGGCATAGGATGAACATAATGAGAGACTGAATACTAAGCACCAAACATTCTGGAAGATCAGAGCACACAAACAATTGTTGGTAGTTTATTCCAACATAAACCTTAATAGAAATTTGGGTAAATTTTACTCCTAGTTTGACCCAGACTCTTCTTCTTACCAATTTTGTTAACAATTTGCTGCATACCTTCTAATTGCCTGATATTCAATTGATATTAAAATTCTTATTAATTTTGGTTTGCCAATCAAACCTCCAATTTGTTTCCAAAACCCTTCATCAAGTCAAAGTCATAATTGGCCTAATCAATTTTGCATCAATCTGTCACCCTAAATCCCATTATTTGCGGATATAAATGCAGGATTTTGGTGCTGTCCAGTAAACTAATTCAAAAGGAGAAAAGTTTCTGGTTTTCAAGTTTTATTTATATGCCCGGTGATTGGTAAGCAGCAAAAGTAATAAAAATAAAACATTTACAGGATGCATACTTACCACCTTCAGGTCCAACCACAATAAATCCACTGGACTCCGTTCCTGACGAAGTTAATGCACTAACAAGAGGGGTACCTTCTGCAACTGCCAAAAAAGCTAGCTTTGACTCTGCAACCTATGAAACAAAATTGTATATATGTAATTTAAATTAACAATGCAAAGGAAGAAGAGTTGATATCCGGAACAGCATGAACATCAATGGGAAAAAGATGACAAAGAGCATATTATTAATGCGGAACTACAACTCTCTACCGCAAGACAATTGCACGTAACATTTTAAGTACAAACAATACTAAATCTGTAAACTAAAAGAATAAGAACAGTTTGTCACTGACCTATACTACAGAACGGGCCAGAATACACATCAATAAACCAACCTTTAAAATGAAACAAAATGGGAAGAAAGCACTCACAAGAGGTAAAAGACCATTAATATTCTTTGGAGGATTCAGGATCATTTCATGCAGCCGTTGACCTGTGAAAATAGACATGGGCAAAAAATTTGAATTTTATTATTTCGAATAAAAAGTTTTATAGGACATGTCTGTCAGCACCACATGTATATTAGAATAAGGGTGAAGCTTCTTTTACATTGTTTAGCTGCTGCCATATTGACACGCTGCAACCTGTCCAGACGATTTTCTGAGACAGTAGGAGACCGTTCTGTCAGCAGAGGAGTTAAACTACTAGCCCCCAGCTCCTAAGACAACAAATACAAAAACAGTACAATTAGCAGCAATGGCGGTTATGCACTATCCCTATAAAGTCATCACAAAAACATGAATTATACCGTGCATTTCTCAACAAGCCAATCAGCTCGACCACCCTTTAAAGTACCTAAACAGAGGCAACATGTTAATATGTGACAACAATATTCCCCTATACCTTAACCACTCTTACAAAACATTCCCCCGGAATTGGAAATCTAAAGAACTCACCAAAAGCTGCAAATACATGCCATTGTGTGCTCTGTGGAAGAACTGACTTTGGATCTTCCAATGCCACAAAATCAAGTCCAGAGCGGTCGACGCTCTGTATTAAACCTTGTATCAAACCTCCTTTCCCATTGAAGAGCTCTACCCTTGCATGCATTATGCGGACAATCATTAAATACACAAGGGTAATGCAACAAACCCCAATTTCCTAAACAAAATTGAACCTTTCATAGTTCTAAATTCCAATTTGTTCATTTAACATGAAATCAAATTGATGGAGTTGATTAGGATTTAGGTACCTATCGTTTGTGCGCAATCTTAAAACTTTGGTCATGTGCCAGAACTCATCGCCTTGTACGCGAACTATGCCTCCCTGTATAATCATCAAGAGAACAAACAATAAGAGCCTACATTTACTCTGTGAGTAAGTGAGAGAGAGAGAGAGAGAGAGAGAGAGAGAGAGAGAGAGAGTGCCTTGGAAGTAGGGAGAAGCTCGGAGAAGAAGCGAGGGAGGCCACCGCGGGACTGGTTGGAGTAATCTGAAGAAGAAGAAGAGAATGGTCGAGGGCTCAAGGTTCTGATAGAGAGCGACGAAGGATTCAAGCTCCACAGCCTTGCAAAACGAGGCCGTATTGGCGTTAGGGTTTGCATTTCCCACCAATTTCAGAGTGCTTGGAGTTGAGCTGTGCTTTTTCAAAGTTCTCCGCTCTGTTTTGGTGGGTGTTGTCTGGGAAAAGCATGCTATGTTGTTTGTAAACGACAATCATATATCTACGACATGGACGACATAAAAACAAACATTTGAATAGTTCGTTTTACTGGTAGTATTAAATTGATTTTGAACTTGACATGAAACTCAAACGGATCTAATAAGAGGGTGGTCCTTGCTTGCTGGTTGAAATCCACATAATTAAGTATTTATAATCAGATAATTTGATTACATAAGGATAATTATGGATATTCTTCTAATACAGAGAGCTTAGCATCGACTCTTTTAACAGGTAAAAGACTGAACTAAGGCAAGATAGACTTCTCAATCATATCTGGCCTTGCTTCAGTTTCCTCTTGGATGCACAACAATGCCAGTGCTAGGAAATCCTGCAGTTGCTGTTGTGCTTGCTCATCTCCCCTAACTTCCTCAAGGATTTTAGGGTCCGCAATTGTCGCTATTTGAATCTGTCCATTAGAAACATTAAGTTTCGGATCTGCAGTAAGGAATTCAATTTCTGCTCCTCGTTTATGTGCATCTCTTCTTGTCAAGAATACAAGTAAAAGCACACCAAAGCTATAAACATCAGTTTTTTCTGAACTTTTATGATGTATTCGGGAAGCAGGGTCTATGTACCCCACTGTCCCTGATGAGAAATTTTCTTGAACATACAATTGGTCAGGAGGAATGGTTCTGGAGATTGAATAGTCGAAGAGTTTGGGAACATAGTCATCGTCCAATAAAATGCAGGTGGATTTTACATTCCTATGAATGATGGGCCTTGGAAAGGCAATATGGAGGTATGTAAGTGCACTAGCAAGTTGCTTTGCAATACGCAGTCTAGTTTTCCATGGTAATAATTCATTATCCATTACTAAACTCCCATCATCGTTGAGACCTCCTTTTCCTGCATTTTCAAACACCAAAGCTGGTACATCGAACTCTAAGCAGCAGCCTAATAATTTCAAGGAATTCTTATGGCTGCTCATCTGCATTGATATGATAATATCACGAATAGCCTCATCGACCTCGACCCAACGTCCGTACTTCCTAATGATAATGCAAGAAGGATACCCAACGTCATCTAGAATACCCCTGTACATGTCGAAGTATACTAATTCATCTATAATGCAAGAAGGATCAAAGTTGTTGGTAGCTCTGATGAGCTCAGCAGCAGAGTAAGAACGAATAGGATGAGATTTTCCATCACAAGAAGCAATTAGATCCTTTAGTAAGATGCTTCCATTCTTCAAGAATGATCTCTCTCTTTCCTCATTTTCCTCCTTTTCCCCCTTTTCCCCCTTTCGCTTTACACGTGGAATGATTGAGAACCTAATATATAGACACACACAACGCACAAAGGAATGAATAAGAAATTGATGCAATGAAAATAAATAATCTATCCCAATTCTCAAGAAAAGACATAGCATATAGCACCCACACTTTGCTTTCATTTTGTTCTTTAGAACTTTACATGAAATCCAAAGAGATCAAATCTGTTCAACAAAAAAAAAAAAAAAGAGATCAAATCTCAGCTTTCATATATTTCTGACAAACTGAGAAACAATAATAATACTCAGTTTTAAGACCATCAAAATTGAAACCCTTCCAATTATGAAACCAAAATTTGAGGGGAGATCGGGAAGAAGAGGAGGAGGTGGTAGTGGAAGAGAAGTGGGCAACAGGGTGGAGGTTGTGTGTGGCTTAGGTGAGGGGACTGGAACCAGCGTGGTTTGGGGCTGTTGAGGTTGGGTACTTGGGTGGGGAACTTTGTGACTGCCGTGTTTTGTTTTGTTTTTTTTTTTCAGGATTTAATTTCTTTTAATTTTTATTTTATTGAAAGTTAACATTGTTATTATTGGGGTTAAGTGGGTGGACACGTGTCAACAAATTATACAAACGACACGAAGGTACATGAAAAATAGGAACAACGGATCCCCTCCCCAACTGAAGGGTAGACCTGTTGACTTGACTTGAGAGGGGGGGAGGGGAGGGGGGGGGGGGGGGAAGAGCCCAAAACGAAGTTCCAGCAAGGAAGGCTGGCTCGGGCAAGTGGTGGGGTCCACGAGCCTGGGCTGGCCCAAAGGGGGAGGGGGCCCAAGCGACAGCCTGCGAGCTGGATGACGTCAGCGTGCTACAGTGCTTTTAAAAAGTATATATCATCACCCTTTGCCTCGTCATTGTCTTTTTCGTGTTCCTTTCTTTCCCCAAACAATTACCTTTCATGATCAAACACATGAACTTCCAGGAAGCCCTATTAAAAATACAAGCAACTTGGGCCAACAGAAGGAAAAAAAAACAAAACAAAACCTCAAGGTAACTGAAAAAATAAAACTAAAAAGCTAAAATCTTACAAGAATATGAATGACATTTTTTCGACTTCAAATATCTCTGTTTAGCACCAAGAAAACAGTAATTTGTTGATATCTCCTCCCACTCTGCTGTAGATTTGGTGTTCTAGCAACAGTTTAGCTCTTTACTCTCATTCTCTCTGAGAAATTGCAAGCACAACGCCCGATTATGAATGAAAGAATTGCAACGTATGGGGTAAAGCCTCAATTATCATGAGGGCATATTGTATTGATTTATACAGTATTACAGATAAAGTCCTATATCAAGTATGATAAGAATACAATGTAATCAGATAAGCAAGAGGAATCCCACATGGAATAAACGTAAATACAAGATAGAGTCCTAAGGACAATAGTCATCTAATACACCCCCGCAAGCTGACAGGGGAGGAACGCACTGGAAGCTTGGAGGTCAGCAACTGGAAACGTGGAATAGACAACCCCTTCATAAAAATGTCGGCAATTTGGTCATGAGTAGCAAGATAACGAACATCAAGCTCCAACCGCACAACTTTTTCACGAACATAATGATAATCGACTTCAACATGACGAGTACGCGCATGGAAGACAGGATTGGAAGCCAAGGAGATGGCGCTAATGTTGTCACACCAAAGTTTAGGACAGGAAAGAGAAAGCTGCAGATCACGAAATAGTGCACGGAACCAAGAAATCGCAGCAGCAGTATAAGCAAGTTGGCGGTACTCGACTTTGGTGCTGGAGTGAGAAACACCTCCTTGCTTTTTAGAACTCCATAAAATTAAATTAGACCCAAGATACAAACAGTAGCCACCCGTGGAGCGACGATCATCAGGATCACCGGCATAGTCCGCATCAGAATAAGCCATTAAAGACAAGGAACCAGGTTTATAGGACAAGCCATGAGTGGAAGTACCATTAAGATAGCGAAGAATACTTTTGACAGCAACCCAATGAGCAGAGGTAGGTTGGTGCATAAATTGGCAGACGTGGTTCACAGCAAACGCAATATCAGGGCGTGTGAGCGTGAGATATTGCAAGGCACCAACGACACTTCGGTACTCAAAAGGATCATCTAATGGAACACCTGTTGAACCAAAAAAATTCACAAAAAAAAAATTGGATTGTGTTTGGCTAAGCCCACGTCCAACAAGCTTATCTAATTGATAAGTGCTTCAAAAAAACCAAAAAAAAAAGTAAAGCCAATTATCCAATAGGTTTTCCAAGTCTCAAAGCCAAGGGATAAAACAATTCAAAGGTGGGTTGATCCCATGTGCAAATCTCCTAAAGGCTCCTAAAGGAGTTAAAAAAAAAATAGGAGTTTGACCAACCAATGAAAACTCTCAAGAGAGTTTGGTGGTTCCTATTTTGGTGGAGTGATTATTGCATGAAGAGTCCTTCACAATCACAAAAGTGATTGCTTGCGGCTAGCCTACAAAAGGCAAGGCTATGGAAATAAAAGGGGGGTTCACAAGGCCACAAAAAAGGACGGCTGGCAGACAAAAAAAAAAAAAAAAGGGAAGCCGCAAGGCCTTGGGGAAGAATTGAGCACATCTGTGCTGAAGCAAAATGACAGAGGCAATTCCATATGCAACTGTCCATATCAAAGGTAGCACAACATGGAGCCATGACAGAGGCAATCAAGGCTCCCCTCCTGTAGTCCTCCTTGCTTGGGTATAAAACCCATTAACCAAATTCTATGGATGATGAATCCGTTTTGGGGTCAAACTCATAAATCAAATTCAATGGGTGAGCAACTCCGAAATATCATTGGATACGAAATCCATTATTGGGTGAGAAACCCTGAAATTTATTTGGGATGAGAAATCCATGGGTGAGAAACCCCGAAATATCATTGGATACGAAATCCATTATTAGGTGAGAAATCCTGAAATTTATTTTGGATGCAAATCCATGGGTGAGTAACCCCGAAAATATTTTAATACAAATCCATGGGTGAGAAACCCAGAAATTCTTTGGATGCAAAGTCCGTCGTTGGGTATTAAACCTTGAAATCAAAGTATCGGGTTTTGCACCCCGAAAACAATCTTGGATACAAATAGGAAAAATTCTGCAGCTGGGGAGATGGTTTGCGTGGTCCATGACGTTGTGCCTCTGCGACGTTCTCAAATATGGCATCCCAAAATTGATTTGTTACAAACAATAATGGGAAGAGCCTATAGGTTAAAAAGAATTAAAAAGGAAGGCCACATGTCGAATGACCTCTCTCTTGACTGGGAAGAAAACGGGCCATATGGCTGATTGGCTATCAAAGAAAATTTGATATTGGGTTCTCTTTGATTGTTACAAACAAGGAGAAACAAAAAAGGTTCGATGCAACATGTGTTTTTGCCAAATTCTTATCCCCTCCAACAAGTCGTATGCAAGAGACCAGAGAAGAAAGAAGGGAGATTCACTATTATACCCAATATAGGAGCCCAAATTATAAAAATACCCTATATGAAATGGACTTTAGAAACACACCCAAAGTCCATTTACAAAATAACAAAACGGTTTTTAACTTCTTTTAAATTGCAAAATTGCCATTGATTTCTTAAAACAAACCCAACCCCAAAACATATAAAAAAGTCCAAAACACTCAATAGGGCATCAAAGTAATTTAATAATCAAAATTAAATTCAATAAGGCTAATTGTCATTTTTTGGGTTTGTTTATAGAAATTAAATGGTGTAGGGTTTATTTATAGTTTTAGTGCTAAGAATGGGTATTTGACTAAATATCTCAAGAAGGAATTGGCAAGTTTGACAAAAGCTAACAAACCCAAAGCTGCCAGCTGCATCAATCTAAATACACAAAGTTTGGGTGCAAACTCAAGCTAACCAATCCAAGGGAAGTGCAGATTTCTCTAAGTTCATCCTCCACAGTTCAAGCTATCAAGCTTCTAAATAGGAAGGAGCAGAACTATGGAAAAATAAGATAAATCGAGGAGATACAATACTTTTCTTTTGCTTCATGGAGAAGCAAAAGGCCCCATGCCAAGGACAAGCGGAAGGGAAAATCAAGCCACAAGGAATATGTTTTACAATATAAAACAAGCATTGAGCTTCACACAGATGGAAGACAATATGAAGGTTTGAAACCGAGGCTATTTCAAGTCCCTCACGTCACTTTTGGTGTCTGCAACAAATGAAAGCAAAGTGTCCAGGCACTTGTGCTCCTTTGTATTCCAAGGGACGAAGACGCAAGGTCACTACTTGCAGCACCAAGCTAAGCAAAATGGCAGCAAAGGCACGAAGGCTCGATAAAATGCTTATGGCATTCAGGTTTATCTGCCTCAATTCTCAAATACAACGGGCTTGGTCATTAAAAAATTCCAATTGGTGAATAATTGGTACAAAGTCTCAAATTCACAAATTATGGATTAATGGGATAAAATAAAAAGGGTCCCATTAATTCCCAAATCGCCAAGTGAAGACCCAAGTGGTACAAAACCACACCAAATCCCAAATGCAAATGTCAATTTTGGAAAATTAGTGGGCTAATCAAAATTGCTCATTATTGTTCTTGGACATTGACAAAAAGAAAAATGGTACAAAACCATTCCGAATTTTCTCATGGGTCATCAACCCATGCAAATTCCATCGAGATTAAATTCAAATCTCTCAAACACAAATTCTCAATTAGTAGGCCACACTTACCCATTAATTTCCAATTTTTCCCATAGGTCATATACCTATGAAGATCTCCAAATTGTCTCAAAGACACAAATTCTCAATTAGTGGGCCACACTTACCCATTAATTTCCAATTTTTCCCATAGGTCATATACTTATGAAAATCTCCAAATTGTCTCAAAGACACAAATTCTCAATTAGTGGGCCACACTTACCCATTAATTTCCAATTTTCCAAATAGGTCATCTACCTATGAAAATTTCCATACAATATTTTTCGAACTATGCCGGTTTGATCCCATCAAGAGTACGTAGGCAGTCTAGCATACCAATAGACGCAATCGCAACCAAATTCCCACCAATCAAATCTCCATACAAATCATTTTGGAACTACGCCGGTTTGATCCCATCAAGGGTACGTAGGCAGTCTAGTATCCCAATAGACGCAACCGCATCCACATCAAATCCCAAGTGGTACGAAACCACGCCAAAATCCCAAGTGGTACCAAAACCACGCCAAAATCCCATGTGGTACAAAACCACGCCAAAATCCCAAGTGGTACAAAACCACACCAAAATCCCAAGTGGTACAAAACCACACCAAAATCCCAAGTGGCACAAAACCACGCAAATTAAACAATCTTTTCCGAACTACGTTGGTTTGATCCCTTCAAAAGGGTACGCAGGCAATCTAGAGATTCAATCTAGATGCAACCGCCCAAATCTCAAATCCAAACAGAATCCCTGGTTATTCTTAACCAAATTCACCCCAAACACACATCAAAATCGAATCCCTGGTTTATTCAGCTAAATTCACTCAAACACTTTCTCAATCAAATTCATACAAATTTTTCCTTTTGCAATGAGTCATTCATTCATTGCAATTCTTTGAACTACATGTGGCTTGATTCCCGCGAGGGATACGTAGGCACCCTGAGGTTGGACTTGGGAGCAGCCGCAAAACCAAACACACACGTTCTGTTTCTTTATGATGGAATCAAAGGGTTTTCCCTTGAAGCGAGGGATTGTAATTAAGAGACTTGCATCTCGAATGGGTCGAACCTAAAATAATAAAACCCTATTATCTAAATAGTGGTGGTGAAATTGTGTTGGGAGGTTCACATTTATCTTCAACAACACCATCATGGAGGCTAAGACGACATCCACTAGCAACAGGACATGAAATATGCTTGGCGTCCTGCATCTTTGTGCGCGTCAACAAGTCCTTTATATACTTGGATTGAGTGAGAGAAAGCCCATTAGGAGTGCGAAGAATTTCCATGCCCAGAAAATAATGAACATGCCCGAGGTCCTTCATAGAGAAGAGACGGCTCAAGTCTTGAATGAGTGTGGAGATGTGGGTTGGGTCATTGCCTGTAATTAAAATGTCATCAACATAAATTAATAAATAAACGCGAATGGATCCGTTAAGATAGATGAATAACGAAGAGTCGGCCGTGGAAGCAGTGAAGCCCAAATCTTCCAAATGAGTGGAGAAACATTTAAACCAGGCCCGAGGGGCTTGTTTGAGCCCATAGAGAGAACGCTTAAGATGACAAACATGGTCAGGAAATTGGGGGTCAATGAACCCAGTGGGCTGACGCATATAAACCTCCTCATCTAGATAGCCGTGGAGGAAAGCATTCTGAACGTCCAACTAACGAATGGGCCACTGAAATTGAACAGATAAGGCTAAGATAAGATGGATGGTGGAATGATTCACAACTGGGCTAAACGTCTCGCCATAATCCAACCCTTCTTGCTGATGAAAACCATTAGCCAGTAAACGGGCCTTGTAACGTTGAACAGAGCCATCGGAATTTCGTTTGATGCGAAACACCCACTTATTTGGCAAAACATTCAAGGTGGGCTTTGGAGGAACAAGGACCCAAGTACCGGCTCGTTGAAGAGCATTAAATTCTTCTCCCATAGCGGTGCGCCATTCCTGAAATTTATTAGCCTGACTGAAACAAGTGGGCTCAACAAGATCATTAGTAGAGGCAAAGAAAGCATGATTTGCATATTTAGGATTGGGCTTACGAACACTAATTTTAGCACGAGTCACCATAGAATGAGTAGTAGAAGGTCTTACCCGAGAAGTAGCCGAAGGTGATGAGTGTCTTGAGGAACTTGGTAAAACAGGTTCTGGGTCAGGAGAGGGAAAAGTGAGGACAGTCCTATGTGGGGTGCGACGGTAAACTTGGAGAGAACTAGGTGGAGAGGGTTGGGTTGTTTGGGAGGCAACGGCTGTGGGATTATTGGTGGCATTGGGCAAGGGAGAAGATAAGTGTGGGCTGGAGGATATGTGGGTTGGCAAGGGAGAGGATGGATTAGGAGAGGGGGGCGTGACAATTTTGTGGCCATGGGGCTGCAAGGCAGCTTGTTGGTTTGGAAGAGACCCAAAAATTTGTAAAAGTGGTGCAGAATCCACAAAAGAGGAAGAAGAAATTGAGGCATGAGAGCCCTTGGTCTCTTGAAAGGGGAAGCAATGTTCATCAAAAATAACATGGCGTGATAAAAAGACTCTATTAGTGGTCAAGTTTAAACAACAATAACCTTTATGATCTAATGAATAGCCCAAAAAGACACACTTAACAGATCGAAAGTGAAGTTTATTAGTATTGTAAGGTCGAAGATATGGAAAACATGCACACCCAAAAATTTTAAGAAAAGCAAAGTTAGGTTCCTTATGAAAAAGAATTTGATATGGAGACTGAAGACCCAAAACCTTAGAAGGAAGACGATTAATTAAATACACATCAGTATGCATGGCCTAAGCCCAATAGGCAAGAGGCATAGAAGCATGGGCCAACAAGGTAAGCCCAGTGTCAACAATATGACGATGTTTCCATTCTGCCAAACCATTTTGTTCAGGGTGATGGGGACAAGAAATGCGATGGTCAATACCATGAGTAACCAAAAAATTATGAAAAATACGACTAGTATATTCACCACCCCCATCAGTTTGAAGAGCTTTAATTTTTGTAGAAAATAAATTCTCAACAAGTGTCTTAAATTTAACAAACAAAGAGAAAACCTCAGATTTCAAGCGCATAGGAAATATCCATGAGTAGTGAGAAAAATTATCAACGAAAAGAACATAATATTGAAATCCTGAAACTGATTTATTAGACGAACTCCATACATCAGAGTGAATGAGTGCAAGAGGAGCATGCGTAACAGACAAAGAAGATTGAAACAGTAGCTTAACACATTTTCCTAAAGGACAAGAATGACAAGTAAAATTATTAAAAGTCTTAGTGCCATCAATAGACAACTTATTTGCAGACAATAAAAATTTTAAAATAGGAGACGAAGGATGACCAAGGAGCGAATGCCAAACAGGACCAGTAACACGAACACCAAGATATGCAATATGACCATGAGATGACATGCTAGATGGGAGAGAGTAGAGACCAAGATTACTTGTGCCCTTGAAAAGAGTCTTCCCCGTCTGCAAATCCTGTACCAAAAAATGATTGGGATAAAACGTGAAGAAACAGTTATTATCCCGTGAAAATTTATTGACGGACAACAAATTACAAGAAACAATAGGGCAGTGAAGGATATCAGTAAGAGAAAAAATATTGTTGTTAAGAGGAAGACTAGAGGAGCCAATATGGGTGATAGGCAAACCTGTTCCACCAAGCACACCATCAACAGAATCATGGCCATGATATTCTCGAGAAATAGACAAGTTACTCAGATCATTGGTAATATGAGAGTTGGCCCCGGTATCCACAACCCAATTAGGAGGACGAGGAGACGAGGATTGTTGAGCAGTCATGGCAGTAAGGCGTGGAGGAGGCACCCGACCTTCATACGACAAGTTGAGACGATTATAGCAATCCAAAGCAGAATGCCCATAACGTCCACAAATTTGGCACTGAATACGTGAACCAGAAAAGGGAGGAGAAGGTGAGGAAAAACCAGCAGCAGCCGCAGGAGGAGGACCCAAAACACCAGGCTGCGAAGTGGAGCCACCATGAGAAGAATAAGAAGCACAACCAGAACCATGAGAAGAGGAAGAGCTGCGAAACCCAGGATGTCTAGTCGCAGAGGAAGAACCATACCATGGAGCAGAACCACCAGAATGACCGCCACAAAAAGAAAAGCGGCCACTACCGCAACCGCGACCACGAGAATGAGCACGACCATGGGCAGCAACCATCGCAGTGGCAGGACCATCACGGGCAGGAGCATGGAGCGCAAGATGGCGTTGTTCAGCAGAGAGCAAGAGAGCCTCAAGATCAACATAGGTAATAGGGGTCTCACGGGCTTGAGCAGATGCAACAGTAGACTCATATAAGGGCCCAACATTATTCATAATGACAGCAAGAAGATCGGAGTCAGGAAGAGGAGAACCAGATAAAGGGAGGTTGTCGACAATAGCATTGACCTTGTCCAAGTAATCAGCAATGGAGGAATCACCACGAGCAGTATGAAAGAGTGCACTACGAAGCTGCAAAATCCGATTTTGATTTGGAGAGGTGAATCTGTTTTCAAGAGCCACCCAAGTAGAACGAGCAGTAGTAAAACGAGTGACGGTGGCGAGAACCGTAGAACTAAGAGAACCATTGATCCAGGATAAAACCAATTGGGTCTTGTTGAATCCAAGAATCATAAGAAGGATTAATGGCATCAGTAAGCTTGCCCTTGTCATCCGTAAGAAAAGGAGAAGGAGTGACGGCAGCACCGTTGACGAAGGACATTAGATTGCGACTCTTGAGGAGAGGGAGAATCTGAGCCAACCAAAGGGGATAGTTATTGCGATCAAGCTTGATATGAATAGCTTGAGAGACAGAGGGAAAAGCAGCAGCGGAATCAGAAGAAGAGGCCATGGGGAAAAGATATAGAGAGAAGAAAAAAATTCAGACTGTAAGTCAATTGCAACGTATGGGGTAAAGCCTCAATTATCATGAGGGCAGATTGTATTGATTTATATAGTATTACAGATAGAGTCCTATATCAAGTATGATAAGAATACAATGTAGTCAGATAAGCAAGAGGAATCCCACATGGGATAAACGTAAATACAAGATAGAGTCCTAAGGACAATAGTCATCTAATAATGAATAGTAGAAAATAACGTGCAGTGGAACCCAAAAATTTGTATTGTCACGGTCCTTGAGGTTTAGTGTAATTACGGACAGATGCCACAGATTTAATTAATTCCACATACACCGCCTAACTTTAAAATCTATGACAAACAGTCAAAGGCCAAATGCGGTCGTTTGCATCTTACAAAACAAAACAAAACAAAATAAAAAATAAAAAAGATTTATCTTTTTCAGATACAAAAAATGTCATAAAAATTATTTCACATTTAAAAGAGAAAAGAATTAAAGATATCAATGGGGGACTAGGGGCTAGGCGGTTGGTTCTGGGATACTTGTGTGTACTCGATAGATTGTGCTCTTAAAAATTAGAGAGTGTGACATTTCACGAAAGATATAGTGATTGTGTAACTTGTACTTGATGAGACAAACTTGTAATATTGCAAACTAAGGAGAAAATTCGCCAAGGTGGTATGTGTTGATGTTGTAGCAGACGAACTAAAACACGAGAAGATCCTTCAATAATGATATTGGAGATACCAAATCTTCTAGCACAAAATAGTCCAAATTTTAACAATTCCTCGGTAAGTAGTGGATGGAAGACACACAATTGAATTTTCTTGATCTTGTTTTTCAAAATGTGCCAGAACTCATCGCCTTGTACGCGAACTATGCCTCCCTGTATAATCATCAAGAGAACAAACAATAAGAGCCTACATTTACTCTGTGAGTAAGTGAGAGAGAGAGAGAGAGAGAGAGAGAGAGAGAGAGAGAGAGAGAGTGCCTTGGAAGTAGGGAGAAGCTCCGAGAAGAAGCGAGGGAGGCCACCGCTGGATTGGTTGGAGTAATCTGAAGAAGAAGAAGAAGAGAATGCTCGAGGGCTCAAGGTTCTGATAGAGAGAGACGAAGGATTCAAGCTCCACAGCCTTGCAAAACGAGGCCGTATTGGCGTTAGGGTTTGCATTTCCCACCAATTTCAGAGTGCTTGGAGTTGAGCTGTGCTTTTTCAAAGTTCTCCGCTCTGTTTTGGTGGGTGTTTTATGGGAAAAGCATGCTATGTTGTTTGTAAACAACAATCTTATATCTACGACATAGACGACATAAAAAAAACATTTGAATAGTTCGTTTTACTGGTAGTATTAAATTGATTTGGAACTTGACATGAAACTCAAACGGATCTAATAAGAGGGTGGTCCTTGCTTGCTGGTTGAAATCCACATAATTAAGTATTTATAATCAGATAATTTGATTACATAAGGATAATTATGGATATTCTTCTAATACAGAGAGCTTAGCATCGACTCTTTTAACAAGTGAAAGACTGAACTAAGGCAAGATAGACTTCTCAATTCTTACAAGTTCTTTGGCCACATCAATCAGATCTGGCCTTGCTTCACTTTCGTATTGGATGCACAACAATGCCAGTGCTAGGAAATCCTGCAGTTGCTGTTGTGCTTGCTCATCTCCCCCGACTTCCTCAAGGATTTTAGGGTCCGCAATTGTCTCTATTTGAATATGTCCATCAGAAACGTTAAGTTTCGGATCTTCAGTAAGGTATTCACCCACATTTCCTTCCTCAGTCCAACATACAGCTTCTCGTCGCATTAAGAATACAAGTAAAAGCACACCAAAGCAATAAACATCATTTTTTTCTGAAATTTGATAAGACTCTCGGTAAGCAGGGTCCAGGTACCCCATTGTAAAAGTTGCGAAATTTTCTTGAACATACAATTGGTTAGGAGGAATGGTTATGGAGAATGAAAAGTCGAAGAGTTTGGGAACATAGTCATCGTCCAATAAAATGTGGGTGGATGTTATACTCCTATGAACGATGGGCCTTGGAAAGGCAGTATGTAGGTATGTAAGTGCACTAGCAAGCTGCTTTGCAATACGCAGTCTAGTTTTCCATGGTAATAATTCATTATCCACTACTAAACTCCCATCATAGTTGAGACCTCCTTTTCCTGCATTTTCAAGCACCAAAGCTGATGTATCGAACTCTAAGCAGCAGCCTAATAATTTCAAGGAATTCTTATGGGTGCTCATCTGCATTGATATGATAATATCACGAATAGCTCTGTCGTCCCAATCTCTGTACTTCCTAATGATAACTGTTCGGTCATCTAGAATACCCCTGTACATCTTGTTGTGTAATCCATCTATCCAGCAAGAAGGATCAAAGTTGTTGGTAGCTCTGATGAGCTCAGCAGCAGAGTAAGAACGAATAGGATGAGATTTTCCATCACAAGAAGCAATTAGATCCTTTAGTAACATGCTTCCATTCTTCAAGAATGATCTCTTTCTTTCCTCCTTTTCCTCCTTTTCCCCCTTTTCCCCCTTTCGCTTTACACGTCGAATGATTGAGAACCTGATATATAGACACACACAAGAGTGCACACAACGCACAAAGGAATGAATAAGAAATTGATGCAATGAAAATAAATAATCTATCCCGATTCTCAAGAAAAGACATAGCATAGCACCCACACTTTGCTTTCATTTTGTTCTTTAGAACTTTACATGAAATCCAAAGAGATCAAATCTCAGCTTTCATATATTTCTTACAAACTGAGAAACAATAATAATACTCAGTTTTATGGATGGAAGAAAAAAAAATACTTGTCCTGCCGCTTTCGTCATATTCATGGATTACTTTGATTTACAACAGAATTTTGGGCTTCAGCCGCACGAAAATTTTGACTTACTAAAAAATCCCTGAAGGAAAGGAAAGCTATATATTTTTGTTTGAGGATTAAAACCCGGGAAAAAAAACTTACAAGGCTTTGGATGCCATTGTTTACACTTGAAATTTCTCTGTTTAGCACACAGGCCCCAAAGTAAACTGTAATTTGTTGATATCTCCTCCCTCTTTGCTGCAGATTTCAAGTAAACAGTAATTTGTTGATATATCCTCCCTGTATGCTGCAGATTTCGTGCTCAAGCACCAGTAATTTGTTTAATCAAATTGGGAAGATGCATGGCAGCTGCGCCCAACTGAAGGGTAGACCTGTTGACTTGCCTTGACTCCACTCGAGTCTTTTCAGATTTATAACGCGTTTGCTAGGAGATCATGGGGCCATTTATAGTCATTCGGGGGAGTTGGAATTTCCAAGTTGTAATGTCTAGAAACCACTCATTAATTCTTCGTTCGTACTCCACATACACCACCTAACTTTAAAATCTGTGGCAAACAATCAAAGGCCAAATAAAATAAAACAAAATAAGAAAAATGATTTATCTTTTTTGGATACAAAACTTGCCATAAACATTATTTCACATTTAAAAGAGAAAATAGGTGCTAGGTGGTTGGTTCTGGGATACTTGTGTATACTCGGTAGATTGGACTCTTAAAAATTTGAGAGCGTGAAATATAGTGATTGTGTAACTTGTACTTAATGAGACAAACTTGTAAGATTGCAAACTAAGGAGAAAATTCGCCTAGGTGGTATGCGTTCATGTAGTAGTAGCAAACTAAAACATGAGAAGATCCTTCAATAATGATATTGGAGATACCAAATTTTCTAGCACAAAATAGTCCAAATTTTAACAATTCCTCGGTAAGTAGCAGATGGAAGACACACAATTGAATTTTCTTGATCTTGATTTTCAAAATGTTTCTTTAATTAAATTTTTAGATTTTTTCTTTAATTTTACATCTCAAAGATTAATCTAATACTTTTATATATCTCTATTTTTCATCCGTCAAACTTAGATTTTTAATAAAAGAAAGTAACATAAGGAGTATAAATGAAATAAAAGAAACATGTAAGGTCTGATTGCAATTACACCAAACCTCATATAGTGTAACAGAAATTGTCCGTTTTATGTATTTGTTGGGAAGAAGATGCACGGAAGCTTCCCCCAATCCCTTTAATAGAAAGAAAATAGGTTGCCTTCCCCTCTATTCCCTTGCCGATTTGGGATATCAAGAAAGGACCACACGCATTAGGAAGATAGTCAGAAAGAAGATAAAAACAAAGTAGATGTGAGATGAGAGAATTGCTTGAAATGATGACTTCATTTTCCCTAATTTTAGTGTGAGTCTTCTTCTTTTTTCTTTGTCCAAATTGAGAAGATGCATATGGCAGCTGCAATTACTTGGATGCCAAGGAAAATAGTAATTTGCTGATACTATAAGAAGATGTATGGCCTGAATCCTGATGGGATCCTCGGATAGCATGCTTCCATTAGTGAGATCCTCGGCTAGCATGCTTCCATTCTTCAAGAATGATCTCGGTCTTTCCTCCTCTGTGAATCATGGAATCAATGAGAGCCTGATACGTATTTATATGTATAGGTCATCAAACACAGGCACAAAGAACGAAATAAATTGATCACACATGGAGAAAGTAGTATATCCCATTAATGTTCCTACACCCTCCAGATAATAAGTTGAATTGTATGTATTAAAAACATTTTGAACTTCACAAGTGAAACTCAAACGGATCAAGTCAGAGAGAGGTGCTTTGCTTGAAAACCTTCATAATTTCTCACAATATAACTCAATTATATAAGTGTAATTATTGTAGATATTCTTCTAATACAGATAGAATAGCATCAACCCCTCACCAGATGAAGGACTGAGCTTCCAAACTACAATTCGGTACGGCATAACAAATGTAATGGATAAATTATTTAAGCTAGCTAGCTAAGGGAAGATGGACTTCTCAATTCGTACAAGTGCTTTGGCCACATGAATCATTTTTGGCCTTGCTTCACTTTGGTTTTGGATGCATGACAGTGCAAGTGCTAAACAATCCTGCAATTGCTGTTGTGCATGCCCATCTTCCCCTACCTCCTTTAATATTTTAGGATCCACAATTTTCTGAATTTTAGTCTGGCCATCAGAAACATGAAATTTCGGATTTGCAGTAATGTCCAGTTCTCCTGCCTGAATGCTATATGCAGCTCTTTGCGTCAAGAGTACAAGTAGAAGCACACCAAAGCTATAAACATCAGTCTTTTCGGTAATGTAACCAGTTGCAAGGTAGTCGGGGTCAGTGTACCCAGATGCCCTATATACGACATGGACGACGTCAACCAAAAAAAAATACTTGAAAAGCCCATTTTCGTCTTACTGGTTTTAAATTGATTTTGAACATGACATGAAACTCAAACGGATCTAATCAATCAGAAGGTGGTCCTTGCTTGATGGTTGAAATCCACATAATTAAGTATTTATAATCAGATAATTTAATTAGATAATGATAATTATGGATATTCTTCTAATACAAAAAGCTTAGCATAGCATCAACCCATTGAACAGGTGAAAGACTGAGCTTAGCATAACAAATGCAGCGGATAAGTAAATTAAGCATCATAATCTAGCTAAGGCAAGATAGACTTTTCAATTCGTACGAGTTCTTTGGCCACATCAATCATATCTGGCCTTGCTTCACTTTGGTCTTGGATGCACAACAATGACAGTGCTAGGAAATCCTGCAGTTGCTGTTGTGCTTGCTCATCTCCCCCGACTTCCTCAAGGATTTTAGGGTCCGCAATTGTCTCTATTTGAATCTGTCCATCAGAAACATCAAGTTTCGAATCTGTAGTAAGGAGTTCAATTTCTGCTCCCTGTTTTGTCATTGCAGCTCTTCGCGTCAAGAATACAAGTAAAAGCACACCGAAGCTATAAACATCAGTTCTTTCTGAACTTTGACAATACTTCAGGTATTTAGGGTCCGTGTACCCCGGTGTCCGTGCTGAGAAATTTTCTTCAACATACAATTGGTCAGGAGGAATGGTTATGGAGAATGAAAAGTCGAAGAGTTTGGGAACATAGTCATCATCCAATAAAATGCAGCGAGATGTTACTCTCCTATGAACGATGGGCCTTGGAAAGGCAGTATGGAGGTATGTAAGTGCACTAGCAAGCTGCCTTGCAATACGCAGTCTAGTTTTCCATGGTAATAATTCATTATCCACTACTAAACTCCCATCATAGTTGAGACCTCCTTTTCCTGCATTTTCAAGCACCAAAGTTGGTGTATCGAACTCTAAGCAGCAGCCTAATAATTTCAAGGAATTCTTATGGGTGCTCATCTGCATTGATATGATAATATCACGAATAGCCCTGTCCCTATGTCTGTACTTCTTAATGATGACTGTTCGGTTATCTAGAATACCCCTGTACATGTCGAAGTGTAAGTCATCTATAATGCAAGAAGGATCAAAGTTGTTAGTAGCTCTGATGAGCTCAGCAGTAGAGTAACATCGAATAGGATTAGATTTTCCATCACAAGAAGCAATCCCAATTCTAAAATGAAAAGACATAGCATAGCACCCACTCTTTTCATTTTGTTCTTTAGAACTTTACATGAAATCCAAAGAGATCAAATCTCACCTTTCATATATTTCTTACAAACTGAAAAACAATAATAATATATGCTCAGTTGTGAGCATTCCTTTCCTGTTATGTATGGAAGGAAAGAAAAAGAGTTCTTCTGATATAGACCCTTACAACTATTATATCCTAATCATATACCCACCTATTTTTAAATCTTTATAACCCAAATTTAGAATAGGTTGCCATGTGAGATAGATTTGTCCTAATATTATTAACTAAATTACATTATGTGTCACCCCCCTGTCCTATATCCCCACCCACCATGTAAATTTGAAAAAACACAATCCTATCTTTCCACCCACCATTATTCCTAAAATACCAGTTAATTATTAATTTAAACAAATTCTCTATATTTTTTAGTGGGAACGATGTATTTATTTCAATAAAATTGAAACCGATTACAGCCTCAACCAACAAGTTCTTGATGAAAGCAGGAGGGTCCCTATCCCATAAGAACATGTCCATTGATGAAATGGAGCTGATTTTCCCACTCCCCTTTTGTTAACTTACACTCCCTTTGTTGGAAATTGTATGTTCCCACTCCTCTTTTGTCCACTTACACTCTCTTTTATATTAAAAAGTATTTAAAAAAATAAAAGGGAGTGGAAAAATCATCACCCTTGATGAAATAACAAAATATGCAAGACTGTGTGCCACTGTATTGGCATCTCTAGAAACAAAACAAATTGAAGAATTATTTAGTTGTTGAAACAAAAAAACGACAGTCTTCCATTTATACTCCTATTGATGAGTTGTCTGCAATGTTAGATCATTATTAACATACACTTGGGTTTTTGGTTTTGGTTTTAAGAATTTTTTAGTTATTAAAAGTTAACATTGTTTGTATAGGTTAAGTTAATGGACATGTGTCTGTAGGGGCTTTTTTCTTCCGGCAGCAAGTGGGCTGGGCTGCTGTAAAGAGCAATCTGATGCAAGTGTCCCCTTTGTGTCTGAGTTCGAAAATTAAGCCCCAAAGATGTCTCGAAAGGGTGATGACGCCTTAGGAAACTCTTTGGTTACCTTCACCAATGAAAACAACGACAAATTACAGATAAATCTTCTAACTTGGCATGAGGGACTTATGGCATGGGAGCAAGAATTATCATGGGTTTAGCACTTAGAGAGAGCTCTGAGTTCTTATGAGAGACATAGGTTCTAATGGAAGGAGAAAGGGGTTCTAAGGAGGTTTGATGAAGAGGGAGAAGAATGGTGAACAGTTTTGGGTGACCTTAGCAGTTTCTGGCAGCTTGACAGTGACTCTGTCAAAGCTTCTATCAATCTGCCAAAACAGGGGAAATAAGGGAAATGGGTAAAGATAGCACGAAAATTACTGAGTTTGCAAGTGAGAGAGAAAGCTTGCTCTCTGAAGGTTGTGGGTTGTGTTGTGTTGGGTAGAAGGGGTCCTATTTATAGCTGCTGGGAATGGTTCTTCTCCAAGAAACCCTAATGGTTTCTTTCCAATCTAGCTAAGCTTTCCTCTCCCTTTCTTCTCCTCCTTCTTGACTTACCTCATGGTGGCAAAATTAGCTCTGCCCAATCCCACAAAATCAGAGATTTTTGGGAGCCCAATACTTCTTCCCGCGGCTGCTTCAGAGGAGAGCTTCCATTTTCACCTATCTTCTTCCTCCTCTTTCTTCCTCTTTCCATGGCCAAATCTACTGAAGGAAATAAAATGGGTGTGCATGCTGGTTCAAGGGATGGCATCCCTCCCTGCGTGCCAATATCCCTTGGTCTCTTGAAGGCTTTCACTTGGAACTTGCTCCTTAGCTTCTCAGCAGCCCTTTCACATGTGGATTCCCCATGCTCTCTCGTGATATTGTCTTCCAGCTGAGTACCAAGGCTTGTGCTGTTTTTTATTCTAATTATATGGGCTTTTTAAGACAACCACATGATCTATCCAATGGATGAGATAATCCTATCAAATGTTGGGCTTTTTGGTTGGCTTATTCTAATTGGAGCAATGGGCTATTTTGGTTGGGCTACTCTAGTTGAAACAATGGGTTATTTTCTCTCTTGTGCTTACCCACATTTGGGCCTAAGAAAATGGGCTTGAATCCCAAGGCCCCCAAGCAACCCGAGACTTCCATTTCTCGACCCATCGATGGGCCCCATGACAACTCGTTACCATCCACACCATAACCCACTCAAGCAAGCCCTGAGCATTTGAGTGGCTTGGGCCTACTTAAGCTTGTAGTGTGATTGGGTGTGAGATAATAATTTCCCGCTTAGCATGGCCTGTCGCTTGGCACGCTTTTAATCATTATGCTTGATGGGATAATTAGCATGGATGTGCAGAGCTAATGCACTTTATAATCTTAATCGTGATCCTTAGCATGACGGATTATTTATTTGGCATGGCACGTGGAGTGTGACTCGTGCATGGCGGACTTTTGTGTGCTCCAAGTCGAGTTTTTCCTCAATAAGGTATTGCGCTGGGCCGGGAATTCATTTGGGCCAAGCCGTGGATTTTTTGGGCCTCAACAGTGTCAAAAAATTAGATAGTCCTTAGAAGTCATTTTATGAATGGGTAAATTAGTCTTTAAAATTTTGAAAATAAGGTGGGTGAGGAAATAGGACAGGTGAGTGGAAATAGCAACACTCTTAATTTATAATTTATTTTCAAGCATGTCATTAACTACCTTAATTATAATTAATACTCCCTATTAATAGCATATCAATCACCCCATTTATTTTGGTTGGCATTCCCTCTACACATCGTCAATCCCTAAAATAAACAAACAAAAAATCCCTAAATTACATGTCCAATAAATAATGTACCTATAAAAAAATTATACATATGTATATAATATAGGTACTTTATTTATATAAAAAAGAGGATCCGTTACTTTTGTAATTGAAATTTCTATAAATATATTTATAAATTAAAAATAGGTACATTATTTACACACACACAAAAAAAAAAAAATCGGTATGTTGTGTAATTGAAATTTTTGCACATTTTTTTATAAATTAAAAATAGGTATATTTACAAAAGATATGTAAAAAATAGGTATATAATTTTTTTTTTTAAAGTTGGAAAAAATAGTTATATAATAGGTATATTATTTTATGCTAAAATGAGATAGGTATTTTAATGTTTCTTTATAAATTCAATAGGCCCTAAATGCGACTTTTTTAGATACTGAACATTATTTTTTTTTTTAAAGAGAAAAAAACTTACCTTAAAAATTCCTAAATTTAAGCCAATTTAAAACACCAATTTTCTATCTAAAAAAAGACACCATTTGAATATTAATGACATTGAATTGCAGCAAATATGTTCAAAGTATATTAAGTACAGTCAATGGAGAAAACAACAATTGCAAATACGTCGGGGTATTTTGGGAATCAGAAAATTACAATAAATCAAATCCTGAGTTTTACAAGATAACTTGATGAGGTGGATCCTAGTCATGAGTTTTTACTTATAAAAGTGAGTTTTATTAATAAGAACAAAAAGTGATGGATTGCAGTTAAGGAAAATTCAATTTGGAAGGGGTAAGACAAATTTACTAAAAGAAAGACAATAATTTGGGAGCAGCACGAAAATTTTGACTTACTAAAAAAACCTTGAAGGAAAAGAAAGCTATATATTTTCGTTAAAGGATTAAAACCCGGGAAAAAAAAAACTTACAAGGTTTTGAATGGCATTGTTTACACTTGAAATTTCTCTGTCTAGCACCCAGGCCCCTTAACTCAGATTCCCCCAAAGCAAACAGCAAATTGTTGATATCTCCTCCTTGTATGCTGCAGATTTCGTACTCAAGCACCAGTTTAGCTCGTTAGTTTCAGGTTCTTTGAGAATTATATAATAGTTTCTAAGTTTATTGGTGAGCTTTGCAGGGTCAACGCACTGGTACGAGTAACATGCAGTGGGACCCAAAAACCCAACGTTTTAAATTTATTTGTTTGTTTATTAATTTATTTTAGAAATATTTTTTTAAAATTTAAATACAAGATATAGTCTACAAGGAGAAAGAAGTTTCTCACACACTATACCAATGTGCCATGAGAGTTCGAACCTAATACCACTAGTATGCCAATGAATATCATGCGAGTTCGAACATGATACCACTAATCTGCCAATGAAGGCTCTTTTCCACTTGGTTAGACTCGTTAACATTTTAAAAAGATTTTTTTTTCTTTTTGCTTGTCCAAATCTATAAACATTTGTTTAATTTTAGGCTTATTTATTGTTTCACCCCCTGAAATTTTCTCACTTTACTATCCATTTCCATCCACAAAACTGTGAAGTATACTGAAGTGGCATGGGCACTCTAATAATTTTAGCTCCTTATCCTCTCTCTTTTCTATGTCCCTCTGTCCCTCTGCCTCTCTCTTCTCTCTCATCCCAAACCCAACCTCCATTGCACCCTACCCTCTCCTCCTCTCTTCTCTTTCTCCTATCTGCCTCTCTCTTCTCTCCCCTCCCCTCCCTAGACCCAACCCCCAGTGCACCTCTATTGCATCCCAACCCCTCCTCCCTCCTTCTGCCTCTCTCTTCTCTCACCTCCATTGTACCCCACCCTCCCTCATCTTATATATATATATATATCTCTCTCTCTCACTATCTTTGCCAAGAGAGAAGATGGGGAGTGGTTGTCAAGGAGTTTTTTTAAAAAAATTGAGTGGTGGTGGTTTGGGTGTGTTGAGTAATTTCATGGAGGGTTAGGTCTAGGGTGAGGGTTGGGTTTGGCGAGGGGAGGGGAGAGAAGAAAAAGGCAGAGGGAGAGAGAGAGAGAGAGAAGAGAGAGAAGATAAGAAGCTAAAGTTACTAGAATGCCCATGCCATGTCAGCACACTTAACAGTTTTGTGAATGGAAATGGACGGAAATGGTAAAGTGAGAAAATTTTAGCAATTTTTAGAGATTTAGGGGGTTAAGTGGAAAAATTTCAATTTAAGGGGGTAAAGTGAGACCAAGAGTCCATTTTAGGGGGTAGAACAATAAATAAGCCTTAATTTTAATCAAAGTGGGAAGATGCATGGTAGCTGCACCGAATTGAAGGGTGACTTGACTCCACTGTCCACTCGAGTGTTTTCATATTTATAACGTGTTTGCTTGGAGATTAAGGGGCCCATTTGGGGGAGTTGGAATTTCCAAGTTGTAATGTGTAGAAACCACTCATTTATTATTCATTCGTACTCTTAAAAAGTATTTGTCATCACCCTTTTCCTCCTCATTGTCATTTCTGTGTTCCTTCCCCCCAAACAATCACCGTTTGACTTGAAAGAAAAATTGCGATATCATGAAAACCTCAAATAATGAGAAAAATCTACATGAACTTCCACTGAACTTCCAGGTAGCTGCCGGTACACTAGTAGCAAAGTTAAGTGAAATAGTTCTATGTGGCTCTTCTACTTTAACACACATCAAAGAAAGCACCTACTAAGAGCATTTCCGCCTGTAAGCTCAGATAGGCAAAAGGCCTCCTAGGCTTCCAAAACTGGCTCCATTGGTCAATTCTTGCCGTGGCAACACATGGGGTCTACCAAGCCTGGACAAGGTCCAAGGTAAGATCAGTTCAAACTCCTGTCCGCAGGCAATGATGTCAGCCTGACATCAGCAAATGAAAAAATTCTGAAAAATTACCAAAAAAATTCATTTGAGAATGAGTATAGTTTTGAAGTTTATTGCTATGGTTAAGTCAACGATGCCATCGAATGATCAATGTCCAGTGGGGCCGACCAAAGCAATGTACATGAAATTACTATTTTTCCCTTTTCATTATCAGACACAAAGAAAAACACAATTAGTCAATAACTTACAAAGAAAGAAACAAGAAGAACTTGCCTTGAAATTGCTGGAGCACCAAAAATATGCACAACACAGCCCCACACAACCAACTGCTTCGGCTGAATAAACAGAGCAAACCCCTCTCCACTGCCTTCCTTATTTCCCCAACTGCCTTCACATCAACCATCTCTGCCCTTACTCCTTCCAATGGATGTTACAAATGATAAAAGAACAATTTCAAATACAATAAGATAAAGTAACATTTTTCAAGCTTATTTTTATACTTCCTCATTTCAATGCGTGACATTGTTTGAAAATTTATTCTAATTTGTTAATAGAATTGTAAAAACATATTCAATATGTCGTTAATTAATCATAATTGTAAAGATTAAACGTCACCAAAATTGCATTGAGTGGAGGTTCTATCTATAAATTCAACTAAATAAATCATACGTGTAATTTTCGAGTGATTATAAGTATTGGAAATGGAAGAGAAGATGCAAGCTATGACTGGAAAATGAGACATGAAAGGGGCCTTTGTTGACCGTGGACTCTAGTTATATAAGTCTTGAGGTGCAATCCATTTTCATTCATGTGCGCATCAACCTGCACAGCACCCTCTTCTTCCTAATGAATGAGAAAGGCTGTCCGCCAGAATTTGGACTACAAAACAAATCCATATGATATCTCTACCAACCAACCACAGGCTTGTCTTTCTTGTATGTTTTAACTTCAGAAGTTGACATTTTGAATTCTCTGCCCAAACAAAAACCCAAAACCACTACTCTTCTTAACCCAAAACCATTAATCCCCATTCATACACTGTAGAGTTTGATAGAAATAACAAGAGAGAGAGAGAGAGAGAGAGAGAGAGAGAGAGAGAAGGCACGACTTCATTGCTTATGGCCCCAATACAACTGACAATGTAATATAGGCCTAAATTTTCTGTTTGATTTTTGCTTCAGGATTTGCGTGGAAAGAACTACACAACGTAAAGCATCAGATCAGATGCTTTTTGACAAGGCAGCCAAAGTTGATTCTGTATTATACTATGATATGCTAGAGTGGGAGTGGTGCACGCGTGTTGAAATCTTGGGTTCAATTGTATTGCATACGATTAACTTTTATCGTAATACCATCACGTGATGTACATGTTACACTTTTATTCTACTCGTATTATAATATGTGTGTGTTTTGAGATCAAGAATCAGTTATAATATGTCTAAAGACTTAACTGACTGGCTTTCCCTTGGAATTTGCAAACCAGAGACTAACTGGCTTACAAAAACAAGGTTGATTAGATTTTTTTATTTTTTATTTTTGGTTTTAATTCATTTACCATCTTACTTGTTAAAATTTTCTAATTTTGGTCGCAATATGATACTTGTGTAGATGTTTCAAAGGGTAGCCAACCCATCACATCCTTCTTAAATGCTAATCCACTGAGCCCTCTTAAATGCTAATCTGCACTGGGAGTTGTTGCTTGCTTCAACAAGCAAGAAGTTTGAAATTTCAATTTTATTTTCGAAGATTAAATAAACATTAATCCAAAATAATTGGACAAAATGGTGTGATATGACGCTGGGAAAGTTGCTGAGAAAATGAGAGGACGTTGTAAGCCAGAGGAGAGGAAAAGGAAACACAAACAAGTGATGTAATCTTGATACTTACTTTTTCGTGCACAACCTAAATCCACCATACATAATTCCTACTAGCCCTGAACCAACAAATTTTTTCGGGGCGGCACCAACTAACTCTTTTGGGAATTCCTCCAGCAGCTGAAACACCTACCCTGCTTCCAAGTACTACATGTTTAATTTTAAGTTCAAAATACTTAAAACTACAGCCATGTCAATATGGTTAGAAGCAGTCTGAAAATTGGCTAAAATTACAGTGCTCTGTAGACAGGTTTAATTTGAGAGAACTCTGTAACATGGTGATTGTGCTCTAGAAATTGGCTTAAATTACAGTGCTCAAATCCCTAGTTAAAATTAACCTTCATATGGTCAACAACAACAGCATTGGTGAAACAAACAGTCGTCTACAATTGACCAAAAGTAAGTGGTACACAAAAAGTAATGTAGTTCAGCCTTATCCAAGAGATGACTAAAGAACACTTGCCTTGAGAGTGAGATCATGTTTTTTGAGAATCAGACCACAACATGAGAGTTGCCAGAAGAGCCACAGTTGCAGTTTCAACCCGTAATCGATGTGGGCCAAGACCAACAGAGATAGCACCAGCTTGCATCAATTCATTCACCTCTTTCTCAGTGAAGTCTGAAGCAAGAACATGGAAAAATAGATCCACAATCCTAAGTAGTACTCTCAGTATTGAAAACTAAACTACATTAGCATATATGATATATTTATGAGTATACAAGAGGCATAGGATGAACATAATGAGAGACTGAATACTAAGCACCAAACATACTGGAAAATCAGAGCACACAAACAATTGTTGGTAGTTTATTCCAACATAAACCTTAATAGAAATTTGGGTATATTTTACTCATAGTTTGACCCAGACTCTTCTTCTTACCAGTTTTGTTTACAATTTGCTGCATACCTTCTAATTGCCTGATATTCAATTGATATTAAAATTCTTATTAATTTTGGTTCGCCAATCAAACCTCCAATTTGTTTCCAAAACCCTTCATCAAGTCAAAGTCATAATGGCCTAATCAATTTTGCATCAATCTGTCACTCTAAATCTCATTATTTGGGAAGAAATGCAGGATTTTGGTGCTGTACAGAAAACTAATTCAAAAGTGGAAGAGTTTCTGGTTTTCAAGTTTTATTTGTATGTCCGGTGATTGGTATGCAGCAAAAGTAATAAAAAGAAAACATTTACAGGATGCATACTTACCACCTTCAGGTCCAACCACAATCAACCCACTGGACTCCGTTCCTGACGAAGTTAATGCACTAACAAGAGGAGTACCTTCTGCAACTCCCAAAAATGCTAGCTTTGACTCTGCAACCTATGAAACAAAATTGTATATATGTAATTTAAATTAACAATGCAAAGGAAGAAGAGTTGATATCCTGAACAGCATGAACATCAATGAGAAAAATATGTCAAAGAGCATATTATTAATGTGGAACTACAACTCTCTGCCGCGAGAAAATTGCACGTAACATTTTAAGTACAAACGATACTAAAAGAATAAGAACAGTTTGTCACTGACCTATACTATAGAACGGGCCAGAATACACATCAATAAACCAACCTTTGAAATGAAACAAAATAGGAAGAAAGCACTCACAAGAGGTAAAAGACCATTAATATTCTTTGGAGTATTCAAGATCATTTCATGAAGCCGTTGACCTGTGAAAATATTCATTGGCAAAAAATTTGAATTTTATTATTTCGAATCAAAAGTTTTATAGGACATGTCTGTCAGCACTACATGTATATTAGAATAAGGGTGAAGCTTCCTTTACATTGTTTAGCTGCTGCCATATTGACACGCTGCAACCTGTCCAGTCGATTTTCTGAGACAGTAGGAGACCGCTCAGTCAGCAGAGGAGTTAAACTACTAGCCCCCAGCTCCTAATACAACAAATACAAAAACAATACAATTAGCAGCAATGGCGGTTATGCACTATCCCTATAGTCATCACAAAAACATGAATTATACCGTGCATTTCTCAACAAGCCAATCAGCTCGGCCACCCTTTAAAGTACCTAAACAGGGGCAACATGTTAATATGTGACAACAATATTCCCCTATGCCGTAACCACTCTTACAAAACATTCCCCCGGAATTGGAAATCTAAAGAACTCACCAAAAGCTGCAAATACATGCCATTGTGTGCTCTGTGGAAGAGCTGACTTTGGATCTTCCAATGCCACAAAATCAAGTCCAGAGCGGTCGACGCTCTGTATTAAACCTTGTATCAAACCTCCTTTCCCATTGAAGAGCTCTACCCTTGCATGCATTATGTGGACAATCATTAAAATACACAAGTGTAATGTAATGCAACAAATCCCAATTTCCTAAACAAAATTGAACCTTTCATAATAAATGGTTCCAAATTCAACGCAATCCAATTCCAATTTGTCCAGATAACACGAAATTAAAATGGATGAAATTGATCAGGACTAGGATTTAGGTACCTATCGTTTGTGCGCAATCTTAAAACTTTGGTCATGTGCCAGAACTCATCGCCTTGTACGCGAACTATGCCTCCCTGTATAATCATCAAGAGAACAAACAATAAGAGCCTACATTTACTCTATGAGAGAGAGAGAGAGAGAGAGAGAGAGAGAGAGTGCCTTGGAAGTAGGGAGAAGCTCGGAGAAGAAGCGAGGGAGGCCACCGCGGGACTGGTTGGAGTAATCTGAAGAAGAAGAAGAAGAGAATGCTCGAGGGCTCAAGGTTCTGATAGAGAGCGACGAAGGATTCAAGCTCCACAGCCTTGCAAAACGAGGCCGTATTGGCGTTAGGGTTTGCATTTCCCACCAATTTCAGAGTACTTGGAGTTGAGCTGTGCTTTTTCAAAGTTCTCCGCTCTGTTCTGTTTTGGTGGGTGTTGTCTGGGAAAAGCATGCTATGTTGTTTGTAAACGACAATCATATATCTACGACATGGACGACATAAAAAAAAAACATTTGAATAGTTCGTTTTACTGGTAGTATTAAATTGATTTGGAACTTGACATGAAACTCAAACGGATGTAATAAGAGGGTGGTCCTTGCTTGCTGGTTGAAATCCACATAATTAAGTATTTATAATCAGATAATTTGATTACATAAGGATAATTATGGATATTCTTCTAATACAGAGAGCTTAGCATCGACTCTTTTAACAGGTGAAAGACTGAACTAAGGCAAGATAGACTTTTCAATTCGTACGAGTTCTTTGGCCACATCAATCATATCTGGCCCTGCTTCAGTTTTGAGTTGGATGCACAACAATACCAGTGCTAGGAAATCCTTCAGTTGCTGTTGTGCTTGCTTATCTCCCCTGACTTCCTCAAGGATTTTAGGGTCCGCAATTGTCTCTATTTGAATCTGTCCATCAGAAACATTAAGTTTCGGATCTTTAGTAAGTTGCTCATATCCTGAGTTTCTATCCACAGCTTCTCGTCGCATCAAGAATACAAGTAAAAGCACACCAAAGCTATAAACATCAGTTTTTTCTGGTCGATGTACCCGAATGCCTTTACTCCGATATTTTCTTCAACATACAATTGGTCAGGAGGAATGGTTCTGGAGAGTGAAAATTCGAAGAGTTTGGGAACATAGTCATCGTCCAATAAAATGCAGTGGGGTGTTATAGTACTATGAATGATGGGCCTTGGAAAGGCAGTATGGAGGTATGTAAGTGCACTAGCAATCTGCTTTGCAATACGTAGTCTAGTTTTCCATGGTAGTAATTCATTATCCACTACTAAACTCCCATCCCAGTTGAGACCTCCTTTTCCTGCATTTTCAAACACCAAAGCTGGTGTATCGAACTCTAAGCAGCAGCCTAATAATTTCAAGGAATTCTTATGGCTGCTCATCTGCATTGATATGATAATATCACGAATAGCCAAGTGGACCTTATAATGCTGCTTAATGATAACTGTTCGGTCATCTAGAATACCCCTGTACAAGTGTGCGAAGGGGTAGGGGTATTCTAGATGAGATTTTCCATCTGTAATGCAAGAAGGATCAAAGTTGTTGGTAGCTCTGAGTAAGAACGAATAGGATGAGATTTTCCATCACAAGAAGCAATTAGATCCTTTAGTAAGATGCTTCCATTCTTCAAGAATGATCTCTTCCTTTCCTCCTTTCGCTTTACACGTGGAATGATTGAGAACCTGATATATATATATATATATATATATATATATATATATATATATATATATGCGTGCACACAAGAGCGCACACAACGCACAAAGGAATGAATAAGAAATCGATGAAATGAAATAAATAATCTATCCCAATTCTCAAGAAAAAACATAGCATTAGCACCCACACTTTGCTTTCATTTTGTTCTTTAGAACTTTACATGAAATCCAAAGAGACCAAATCTCAGCTTTCATATATTTCTTACAAACTGAGAAACAACAATAATACTCAGTTTTATGGATGGAAGAAAAAAAAAATTACTTGTCCTGCCGCTTTCGTCATATTCATGGATTACTTTGATTTACAACAGAATTTTGGGCTTCAGCCACACGAAAATTTTAACTTACTGAAAAAACCTTGAAGGAAAGGAAAGCTATATATTTTTGTTAATGGATTAAAACCCGGGAAAAAAAACTTACAAGGCTTTGGATGCCATTGTTTACACTTGAAATTTCTATGTTTAGCACCCAGGCCCCTTAGAACTGGACTCAGATTGCCCCAAAGTAAACAGTAATTTGTTGATATCTCCTCCCTGTCTGTATGCTGCAGATTTCGTGCTCAAGCACCAGTTTGGCTCGTTAGTTTCAGCTTCTCTGAGAATTCTATAACAGTTTCCAAGTTTATTGATAAGCTTTGCGGGGTCAACGCCCTATCATGATTGGTAAGAATAACATACAGCGGGACCTAAAAACCCAACGTTTTAATTTTTTTTTAGAAAGATATTTGTTTCTTTTTGCTTGTCCAAATCTATAAACATTTGTTTAATCAAATTGGGAAGATGCATGGCAGCTGCGTCCAACTGAAGGGTAGACCTGTTGACTTTTCAGATTTATAACGCGTTTGCTTGGAGATCATGGGGCCGTTTATAGTCGTTCGGGGGAGTTGGAATTTCCAGGTTGTAATGTCTAGAAACGACTCATTAATTATTCATTCATACGTTTAAAAAGTATATATCATCACCCTTTGCCTCGTCATTGTCTTTTTCGTGTTCCTTTCTTCCCCCAAACAATTACCTTTCATGATCAAACACATGAACTTCCACTGAACTTCCAGGAAGCCCTATTAAAAATACAAGCAACTTGGGTTATTGTGACAAAATCACAAACACCTACCATGCCAACAGAAAGAAAAAAAAAAAAACAAAAAAACAAAACCTCAAGGTAACTGAAAAAATAAAACTAAAAAGCTAAAAACTTACAAGAATATGAATGACATTTTTTCGACTTCAAATCTCTCTGTTTAGCACCAAGAAAACAGTAAGTTGTTGATATCTCCTCCCACTCTACTGTAGATTTCATGTTCTAGCAGCAGTTTAGCTCTTTACTCTCATTCTCTCTGAGAAATTGCAAGCTCAACGCCCAGTTATGAATAGTAGGAAATAACGTGCAGTGGAACCCAAAAGTTTGTATTGTCACGGTCCTTGAGGTTTAGTGTAATTACGGACAGATGCCACAGATTTCATTGATTCCACATTCACCACCTAACTTTAAAATCTATGACAAACAGTCAAAGGCCAAATGCGGTCGTTTGCATCTTACAAAACAAAATAAAATAAAATAAAATAAGAAAAAAGATTTATCTTTTTCAGATACAAAAATTGTCATAAACATTTTTTCACATTTAAAAGAGAAAAAAATTAAAGATATCAATAGGGGAGTAGGTGCTAGGCGGTTGGTTCTAGGATACTTGTGTGTACCCGTTAGATTGGGCACTTAAAAATTTGAGAGCGTTCACGAAAGATATGGTGATTGTGTAACTTGTACTTAATGAGACAATTTGTAATATTGCAAGCTAAGGAGAAAATTCGCCAAGGTGGTATGTGTAGATGTTGTAGCAGACAAACTAAAACACGAGAAGATCCTTCAATAATGATATTGGAGATACCAAATCTTCTAGCACAAAATAGTCCAAATGTTAACAATTCCTCAGTAAGTAGCGGATGGAAGACACACAATTGAACTTTCTTGATCTTGTTCTTCAAAATGTTTCTTTAATTAAAATTTTAGGTTTTTTCTTTAATTTTACATCTCAAATATTAATCTAATACTTTTATATATCTCTATTTTTCATCCGTCAAACTTAGATTTTTAATAAAAGAAAGTAACATAAGGAGTATAAATGAAATAAAAGAAACCTTAAGGTCTGATTGCAATTACACCAAACCTCGTATAGTGTAACTGAAATTGTCCGTTTTATGTATTTGTTGGGAAGAAGATGCACGGAAGCTTCCCCCAATCCCTTTAATAGAAAGAAAATAGGTTGCCTTCCCCTCTATTCCCTTGCCGATTTGGGATATCAAGAAAGGACCACACGCATTAGGAAGATAGTCAGAAAGAAGATAAAAACAAAGTAGATGAGAGATGAGAGAATTGCTTGAAATGATGACTTCATTTTCCCTAATTTTAGTGTGAGTCATCTTCTTTTTTCTTTGTCCATTTTTTTTTTCAGTTACAAATGATGCTTTCAAGAAATGTTTTTTCCTTACAAAACAACTTTTGGGATTCAGCCACATGAAAATTTCGATTGAGAGCCTCTGTCGAAGTCTCTGAGGTTGATTAACACTTTATATAATATTGTCGAGCAGCAATGATATATCTATTTAGCATAGGATGCTTGCTTTTGTACACTATCAGAAATCGACACCAAATAACCGAAAAAATCATGAGGTCAGGGTTTATAATTGAGAGAAAACTGTAAAATTGGTGTAATTATATATGCACTTTGAGGATACAAGACCAAATTGAGAAGATGCATGATACCAAGGAAAGTAATTTCCTTAATCTATAAGAAGATGCATGGCCTGATGGGATCCTCGGATAGCATGCTTCCATATAGCAATCAGGCAGAGAGAGGTGCTTTGCTTGAAAACCTTCATAATTTCTCACAATATAACTCAATTATATAAGTGTAATTATTGTAGATATTCTTCTAATACAGATAGAATAGCATCAACCCCTCACCAGATGAAGGACTGAGCTTCCAAACTACAATTCGGTACGGCATAACAAATGTAATGGATAAATTATTTAAGCTAGAGCTAGCTAAGGGAAGATGGACTTCTCAATTCGTACAAGTTCTTTGGCCACATGAATCATTTTTGGCCTTGCTTCACTTTGGTTTTGGATGCATGACACTGCAAGTGCTAAACAATCCTGCAATTGCTGTTGTGCATGCCCATCTTCCCCTACCTCCTTTAATATTTTAGGATCCACAATTTTCTGAATTTTAGTCTGGCCATCAGAAACATGAAATTTCGGATTTGCAGTAATGTCCAGTTCTCCTGCCTGAATGCTATATGCAGCTCTTTGCGTCAAGAGTACAAGTAGAAGCACACCAAAGCTATAAACATCAGTCTTTTCGGTAATGTAACCAGTTGCAAGGTAGTCGGGGTCAGTGTACCCAGATGCCCTTATTTTGTTATCGCCTTTGACATGGGATTGCTTAGGAGGATCACTTAATGAAAAGTTGGAGAGTTTGGGAACATAGTCATCATCCAACAAAATGCAGGTGGATCTCAGATTCCTATGAATGATGGGTCTAGAAAAGGCGGTATGGAGATATGTAAGTGCATTAGCAAGCTGCTTCGCAATACGCAGTCTAGTTTTCCATGGTAACAAGGATTGACCTCCATTAGCCCCGCTTAAACTTCCATCATCCCTGAGAACTCCTTTTGCTGCATTTTCATGCACCAGAGCGAGTAGAGGGAACTCTAAGCAGTAACCTAATAATTTCAAAGCATTCTTATGGGAGCTCATCTGCCTTGATATCTTAATATCACGAATAGCACGAGACCTAACTTCATCATTGTCCTTGTCATTCTCACGGATAATGTACTTCCTAATGATAATTGTTCGGTTGTCTAGAACACCCTTGAACATTTGGCAGTCTCCATCATCTTGTATGATGCAAGAAAGATGGAAGTTGTTGGTAGCCCTGACGAGCTCAGTAGCTAAGTAAGAGCGAGTAGGATTAGATTTTCCATCACAAGAAGCAATGTTATTCTCTAGTAAGATGCTTCCATTATCCAAGAATGATCTCTCTCTTTCCTTCTTGTTCTTGCTCGAACGTGGAAACAATGAGAACCTAATACATACATATATAGGTAAAACACAAACGCACAAGAATGAATACAAATTGATGAAATGGAAATAATTAATCAAGAAAAATACAGAACATCCACAGTTTGCTCTCATTTTGTTCTTTAGAACTTCACATGAAATCCAAAGACAGAACATAACTTACAAGGCTTTGGATGTCATTGTTTAGCAACCAGGCCCCTTAGAACTGGACTCAGATTGCCCCAAGTAAACGATTTTTTTTTGTTTGGGAAATACAGTGGGACGCAAACAAGAACCAATGTTTTACTTATTTATTTGTTTGTTTATTAAATACTAGCACGCGCATGTGATAGATTTTTATTTCCCACGTGAGGGATTGGATTTTTTATTTATTTAGTATCATGCACGCTCCGCCAATTTATAGGTTCTTATGTTATTTTTCGCAATTTTATTTTAAAATCTTAAAGTCATAAATCAAAAATTTGAAATAATCTTATAATTAAATCAAAAGAAAAAGAAAAGAAAAAAAAGAAAAGAAAAAACAGAGGTGGGCACGTGGAGATGAGCAGACAAAGGGACACACGAATTGGCTCTTGGATTGGGTGTTTGTTAATTTTTTTTTTTAAGGGATGGGCTGGGCTATATATATAGACTGGGGAAGTTTTACAAAAAATTGGGTCAGGCTTTAGCCCTATCTACGACATGGACGACATAAAAAAAACAAAATAAAACTTGAATAGCCTATTTTCGTCTTACAAACAGCAAACTGCAAAATAAAACTTGAATAGCTAGCTAGTTAAGGCAAGATAGACTTGTCAATTCGTACAAGCTCTTTGGCCACATCAATCATATCTGGCCTTGCTTCACTTTGGTCTTGGATGCACAACAATGCCAGTGCTAGGAAATCCTTCAGTTGCTGTTGTGCTTGCTCATCTCCCCTGACTTCCTCAAGGATTTTAGGGTCCGCAATTGTCTCTATTTGAATCTGTCCATCAGAAACATTAAGTTTCGGATCTTTAGTAAGTTCCTCATGTCCTGAGTTTCCATCCACAGCTTCTCGTCGCATCAAGAATACAAGTAAAAGCACACCAAAGCTATAAACATCAGTTTTTTCTGAACTTTGACAATAATTTGCGTAAGTAGGGTCCGCGTACCCAAATGTCCCTTTTGCGAAATTTTCTTGAACATAGAATTGGTCAGGAGGAATGGTTATGGAGAATGAAAAGTCCAAGAGTTTGGGAACATAGTCATCGTCCAATAAAATGCAGTGGGATGTTATACTCCTATGAACGATGGGCCTTGGAAAGGCAGTATGTAGGTATGTAAGTGCACTAGCAAGCTGCTTTGCAATACGCAGTCTAGTTTTCCATGGTAATAATTCATTATCCACTACTAAACTCCCATCATATTTGAGACCTCCTTTTCCTGCATTTTCAAACACCAAAGCCGGTGTATCGAACTCTAAGCAGCAGCCTAATAATTTCAAGGAATTCTTATGGGTGCTCATCTGCATTGATATGATAATATCACGAATAGCCTCGTCGATGCTATAATGCTGCTTAATGATAACTGTTCGGTCGTCTAGAATACCCTTGTACATGTTTTTCCCGTAGTGTAATCCATCTATAATGCAAGAACGATCAAAGTTGTTGGTAGCTCTGATGAACTCAGCAGCAGAGTGACAACGAATAGGATGAGATTTTCCATCACAAGAAGCAATAAGATCCTTTAGTAACATGCTTCCATTCTTCAAGAATGATCTCTTTCTTTCCTCCTTTTCCTCCTTTCGCTTTACACGTGGAATGATTGAGAACCTGATATATATATATATATATAGACACACACGAGCGCACACAACGCACAAGGGAATGAATAAGAAATCGATGAAACGAAAGTAAATAATCTATCCCAATTCTCAAGAAAAGACATTCATTTTGTTCTTTAGAACTTCACATGAAATCCAAAGAGATCAAATCTCAGCTTTCATATATTTGTTACAAACTGAGAAACAATAATAATACTCAGTTTTATGGATGGAAGAGAAAAAAAATACTTGTCCTGCCGATTTGGTCATATTCATGGATTACTTTGAAGTTTGATTTACAACAGAATTTTGGGCTTTAGCCGCACGAAAATTTTGACTTACTAAAAAATCCTTGAAGGAAAGGAAAGCTATATATTTTTGTTAAAGGATTAAAACCAGGGAAAAAAAAAACTTACAAGGATTTGGATGCCATTGTTTACACTTGAAATTTCTGTGTTTAGCACCGAGGCCTCTTAGAACTGGACTCAGATTGTCCCAAAGTAAACAGTAATTTGTTGATATCTCCTCCCTGTATGCTGCAGATTTGGTGCTTAAGCAACAGTAATTTGATATCTTTTCCGTGTTCCTTCCTTCCTCCAAACAATCACCGTTTGACTTGAAAGAAAAATTCAAATATCAAGAAAGCCTCAAATAATGAGAAAAATCTACAATCACGTGCGCATCAATCTGCACGGCACCCTCTTCTTCCTAGTGAATGAGAAAGGCTGCCTGCCAGAACTTAGACTACAAAACAAATCCTTGTTTGTATGTTTTAACTTCTGAAGTTGACATTTTGAATTCTCTGCACAAACAAATTTGGCAACTCTTCTTAGCGACATTTTTTGACATGGAGGACCTTATATCAATCCTCATTCATACACTGTGGAGCTTTTGATTAGAAATGATGACAAAAAGGAAGACAGAGAGAAAAAAATGCTACGAGACTTCATTTGCTTATATGAATCACACAGATTTTCTAGTCGGCACAATTTACAAGTCAATCAAATAGTTTGAGTGGGAGTTTGACTACCCAATCTAGAATCGCACGCGTGCTGAAATCATTGGTTAACTTGTATTGCATACGATTAACTTTTATCCAACAGTAACATCATCACGTGATGTACATGTTACACTTATTCTACTCATATTATAACACGTGTGTTTTTTGAGATTAAGGATCAATTGTTTTTTGAGAACCAGACCATACTTCATGAGAGTTGAGAATCAGTTGTTTTTTGGATAAGTTCTAATCATTAATCCAAAATAATTGGACAAAAATGGCGAGAAATGACATTGTAGGAAAGTTGATGAGAAAATGAGAGGACGCACGTTGTAAGCCAGCGGAGGAAAAGGGAAAACAAACAAGTGCTGTAATCTTGATACATCTTTGTTTCAGCTATTTACTTGCTTTTTCGTGCACAACCTAAATCCACCATACATTCTTTCAAGTTCCGACATTTCCTACGAGCCCTGAACCAACAAATTTTTTCGGGGCGGCACCAACTAAATCTTTCGGGAATTCCCCCAGCGGCTGAAACACCTACCCTGCTTCCAAGTACTACGTGTTTAATTTTAAGTTCAAAATACTTAAAACTACCGTCATGTCAATATGGTTAGAAAGCGGTCTGAAAATTGGCTAAAATTACGGTGCTCTGTAAAAAGGTTTAATTTGAGAGAGCTCTGTAAAATGATGATTGTGCTCTAGAAATTGGCTTAAATTACAGTGCTCAAATCCCTCGTTAAAATTAACCTTCATATGGTCAACAACAACAGCATTGGTGAAACAAACAGTCATCTACAATTGACCAAAAGTAAGTGGTACACAAAAAGTAATGTAGTTCAGCCTTATCCAAGAGATGACTAAAGAACACTAGCCTTGAGAGTGAGATAAAGTATCGCATGTTTTTTGAGAATCAGACCACAACATCAGAGTTGCCAGAAGAGCCACAGTTGCAGTTTCAACCCGTAATCGATGTGGGCCAAGACCAACAGAGATAGCACCAGCTTGCATCAATTCATTCACCTCTTTCTCAGTGAAGTCTGAAGCAAGAACATGGAAAAATAGATCCACAATCCTGAGTAGTACTCTCAGTATTGAAAACTAAACTACATAAGCATATATGATATATTTATGAGTAAACAAGAGGCATAGGATGAACCTAAGGAGAGAACGAATACTAAGCACCAAACATACGGGAAAATCAGAGCACACAAACAACTGTTGGTAGTTTATTCCAACATAAACCTTAATAGAAATTTGGGTAAATTTTACTCATAGTTTGACCCAGACTTTTCTTCTTACCAATTTTGTTTACAATTTGCTGCATACCTTCAAATTGCCTGATATTCAATTGAGATTAAAATTCTCATTAATTTTGGTTCGCCAATCAAACCTCCAATTTGTTTCCAAAACCCTTCATCAAGTCAAAGTCATAATTGGCCTAACCAATTTCGCATCAATCTGTCACCCTAAATCTCATTATTTGGGGATAGAAATGCAGGATTTTGGTGCTGTCCAGAAAACTAATTCAAAAGTGGAAAAGTTTCTGGTTTTCAAGTTTTATTTATATGCCCGGTGATTGGTATGCAGCAAAAGTAATAAAAAGAAAACATTTACAGGATGCATACTTACCACCTTCAGGTCCAACCACAATCAACCCACTGGACTCCGTTCCTGACGAAGTTAATGCACTAACAAGAGGAGTACCTTCTGCAACTGCCAAAAAAGCTAGCTTTGACTGTGCAACCTATGAAACAAAATTGTATATATGTAATTTAAATTAACAATGCAAAGGAAGAAGAGTTGATATCCTGAACAGCATGAACATCAATGAGAAAAATATGTCAAAGAGCATTTTATTAATGTGGAACTACAACTCTCTGCTGGGAGAAAATTGCACGTAACATTTTAAGTACAAACGATACTAAAAGAATAAGAACAGTTTGTCATTGACCTATACTATAGAACGGGCCAGAATACACATCAATAAACCAACCTTTGAAATGAAACAAAATAGGAAGAAAGCACTCACGAGAGGTAAAAGACCATTAATATTCTTTGAAGGATTCAAGATCATTTCATGCAGCCGTTGACCTGTGAAAATATTCATGGGCAAAAAATTTGAATTTTATTATTTCGAATCAAAAGTTTTATAGGACATGTCTGTCAGCAGTATATGTATATTAGAATAAGGGTGAAGCTTCTTTTACATTGTTTAGCTGCTGCCATATTGACACGCTGCAACCTGTCCAGTCGATTTTCTGAGACAGTAGGAGACCGTTCTGTCAGCAGAGGAGTTAAACTACTAGCCCCCAGCTCCTAAGACAACAAATACAAAAACAATACAATTAGCAGCAATGGCGGTTATGCACTATCCCTATAGTCATCACAAAAACATGAATTATACCGTGCATTTCTCAACAAGCCAATCAGCTCGACCACCCTTTAAAGTACGTAGACAGGGGCAACATGTTAATATGTGACAAAAATATTCCCCTATGCCTTAACCACTCTTACAAAACATTCCCCCTGAATTGGAAATCTAAAGAACTCACCAAAAGCTGCAAATACATGCCATTGTGTGCTCTGTGGAAGAACTGACTTTGGATCTTCCAATGCCACAAAAACAAGTCCAGAGCGGTCGACGCTCTGTATTAAACCTTGTATCAAACCTCCTTTCCCATTGAAGAGCTCTACCCTTGCATGCATTATGTGGACAATCATTAAAATACACAAGTGTAGTGTAATGCAACAAATCCCAATTTCCTAAACAAAATTGAACCTTTCATAATAAATGGTTCCAAATTCAACGCAATCCAATTCCAATTTGTCCAGATAACATGAAATTAAAATGGATGAAATTGATTAGGACTAGGATTTAGGTACCTTTCGTTTGTGCGCAATCTTAAAACTTTGGTCATGTGCCAGAACTCATCGCCTTGTACGCGAACTATGCCTCCCTGTATAATCATCAAGAGAACAAACAATAAGAGCCTACATTTACTCTGTGAGTAAGTGAGAGAGAGAGAGAGAGAGAGAGAGAGAGAGAGAGAGTGCCTTGGAAGTAGGGAGAAGCTCGGAGAAGAAGCGAGGGAGGCCATTGTTTACACTTGAAATTTCTGTGTTTAGCACCGAGGCCTCTTATAACTGGACTCAGATTGCCCCAAAGTAAATAGTAATTTGTTGATTTCTCCTCCCTGTATGCTGCCGATTTCGTGCTCAAGCACCAGTAATTTATGTAATCAAATTGGGAAGATGCATGGCAGCTGCGCCCAACTGAAGGGTAGACCTGTTGAGTTGACTTGACTCCACTCGAGTCTTTTCAGATTTATAACGCGTTTGCTTGGAGATCATGGGGCCATTTATAGTCATTCGGGGGAGTTGGAATTTCCAAGTTGTATATGTCTAGAAACCACTCATTAATTATTCAATATCAGAATCTCTTCCCACCTTTCCCAAGCATGGCAACCTTAAAGATATAAATATATATACACACATTAAATTAATGAAATATATATCCGTTTTTTATTGGCCAAGAATTAAAATCTGGTACTGGCAGAAAACGAATTAAACGAAAATAGTTAAGGAAATAAAATCTGGGAATCAAATTTAATGTTAAAGCCAGCTACATATCATCCATGAAAGCAATAACTTACAATTGCCAGAGTTTTGATGGCATTGTTTTGGCTACGGAGTCCACCGCGTCAATTTGATTTTCTTCTGCGGGTGGATGGATGGATGGATATGGCTTTCGTTTGAGAATGATTACAGTTCTGAATTTATTGCCATCAAATGAATAGCGTGTACTGGGGCCTACCAAAGCAATTTACATGAATTTACAATTAGTCAAGAAGAACTTGCCTTGAAATTGCTAGAGCACAAATACTGCCCCACCCCACCTACCAATTGAAATATAACTTCGGTTGATTTGTACTTCTGCTATGTGTATGTATATATATAGCTTCGGCTGAATAAACAGAGCAAATCCATTCAGACTTCATCTCCTCCACTGACTTCCTCATTTCCCAAACTGCCTTTCACATCAACCATATCAGCCCTCACTCCTTCCAAATGGATATTACAAATGATAACAGAATATTACAAATTTTCTTTTGGGAACTATGAATTACATAAGAAGATTAGAGAGTGGGTTGAATATTCAAATATAGAGAGCTTAACATTAACACTTTAACAATGAGAGACCCAAATGAGCAAAGTGTAGCTCACATTCATTTTGTGCTTGTTAAAAGCCTACTAATTACATGCCAGGGCGTACAAGTTTTCCCTTTTCATGATCAAACAAAACCATGAAGGACAATCACTTAAAAAGTACTATTTCCCATTGACACTACGCAAAATAGTACAAGTCACTTAGGACATTGTGACATAATCACAAACACCTACCATGCAAAAAACAACACACAAAAAACCCTCAAAATCAATCGTCTTCTTCCTCACCAGATTCACCATCACTATCATGGCTCTCTAAAACAATACCATCACCTTGATACCCACCTCCCAAATCACAAACCCTAATCCACACATCCTCAGGAACCGGTACCACCGACAGTCTCTTAAACTTCCGTCACCTTCAAGAACTCCTTCTGCATTTTCAAGCACCAGGGCGGGTAGAGGGAACTCTAAGCAGCAGCCCAAGAGTTTCAAAACATTCTCATGGTTGCTCATATGTATTGAAACAACAATGTCGCGAATTGCCCGGGACCTAACATCATCCTCATTGCCCCCTGAGTCATGGGGCAAGCTCCCAATGGAGTACCTGGCAATGATAATCAACTGGTCGTTTAGAAATCCCCTGAACATTGTGTAGTTTAAATCCTTTCGTACAATGCAAGACGGATGGAAGTTGTTGGTTGCCCTGATGAGGTCATCCGCAGAGTAACAATGAACAGGATGAGATGTACCATCACAAGAAGCAATGAGATCCTCTAATAATTTGCTCAGATTCTTGTAGTATGATGACTCAATATCAGCATCTCTTCCCTCCTTTCCCAAGCATGGCAACATTGAGAACCTGATAGAATATATCCGTGTAACACAATAAATTAATTAAACTATATGTTTTTTCAATGGCCAAAAATGAAAATAAAATGATGAAATTGAAATAATCTCTCCAAAGGGAAGCATGTGATGTGAGACTATGCTAACACACTCTGCATACTTCATATGAGATTCCAAGAGATATAATCTGAGCTTTTAGAACTTACAATTAAAATCTACAATCAGGTTTAAAATTGAAGCTACATATTATCCATGAAAAATTGAACTTACAATTGCAAGAGTTTTGATGGCATTGTTTCTGCTTTGGATTGCACCAAGTAAACAGTAATTGATCGATTTCTCCACCCAGTCCACTCCGTCAATTTGATTTTCTTCTGCAGATGGATGGATGGATGGATATGGCTTTCATTTGAGAATGAGTAGAGTTCTGAAGTTTATTGCTATGCTTTGCAAGGTCAACGATGCCATCGAATGATCAACGTACAGTGGAGTCGGCCAAAGAAGTTTACAGGAAATTACTATTTTCCCCTTTCATTATCAGACAAAAAGAAAACGAAAACAATTAGCAAAATTTAATGAACTTGCCTAGAAATTGCCAACCAAAAGCTTCGGCTGAATAAACAGAGCAAATCCATTCAGACTTCATCTCCTCCACTGCCTTCCTCATTTCCCCAACTGCCTTTCACATCAACCATATCTGCCCTCACTCCTTCCAAATGGATATTACAAATGATAACAGAACATTACAAATTTTCTTCTGGGAACTATGAATTACAGAAGAAGATTAGAGAGTGGGTTGAATATTCAAATATAGAGAGCTTAACAATGAGACACAGAAATGAGCAAAGTGTAGCTCACATTCATTTTGTGCTTGTTAAAAGCCTACTAATTACACGCCAAGGTACAAGTTTTCCCTTTTCATGATCAAACAAAACCATGAAGTACAATCACTTAAAAAGTACTATTTCCCATTGACACTACCAAAATAGTACAAGTCACTTAGGACATTGTGACATAATCACAAACACCTACCATGCAAAAAACAACACACAAAAAACCCTCCAAATCAACCGTCTTCTTCCTCACCAGATTCACCATCACTATCATGGCTCTCTAAAACAATACCATCACCTTGATACCCACCTCCCAAATCACAAACCCTAATCCACACATCCTCAGGAACCGGTACCACCGACAGCCTCGGCTGCCTAAACAGAGCAAAACCCTTGAGCCCCTTCTCCCCCTTCATCTCCTTTAAGTCCACCGGCCTCCTCATCTCCCCAACCGCCTTAACATCAACCACGCCATCGTCTCCGCCGTCCGAATACCATTCCCGAACAACCGTGACCACGCCAACTACGCGGCGGGCCTTGGCGCCAGAGTGGTAGAAGAAGCAGAGGTCACCGAGTTTCACGGACTTGAGGTGCTTCTGGGCTTGCTTGTTTTTGACGCCATCCCACTTGGTTACGCCCCCATTGGCTGCTTGGTCCTCCCACGACCACTCTCCTGGCTCCGTCTTCAGAAGCCAGTAGTGTTTCTCTTCGCCCATCGATGGAAATTTTCTTCACTGCTTCTTCTTTTTAATTTTTTGGTCAATGTCTGCTTTTCCTTTCCGTTCCTGGTTTTCTGTTGCAATATTGGGTTTTGTGTTGTGGCTTTTGGCGGGGAAAGTACGTGTTTTAGCGCCAAGAGAGTGTTGTCATCTGTCAATCACCATCTAAGATTTTCACTCATAAGTTAACTGGTTACCTGATTTGGGCTAATTGCTTGGACCTTATTTTAATTTTGGGCCATAATCTGAATCAGATGAATACTCAAAGATAGAGAGAGCTTAACATTAACACTTACAAAGAGAGACCCAAATGGGCAAAAGTGGAGAGCTCACATACATTTTGTGCTTTTTAAAAGCTCTGCTTGCAAGGTCAAGGATGCCATCGATGATCATAACGCAATGGGTGACCAAAGAAATTTACTTACAGTTACATAGTAAGAAACAAGAAGGAAATAGGAAATTCTGTAAAATTAACATACACCCCCATCCATCCATCATGCAAAACACATCAACACCCTCACAATCTCACCTTTAAACATATGTAGTGGATAAACCTAGCTGGGAAACATAGACTTCTCAATTTGTACAAGCTTTTTGGCCACATCGATCATATCCGGCCTTAATTCACTTTCTTCTTCGATGCATAACAATGCCATTGTTAGAAAATCATGCAACTGCTGTTGTGCTTGCACACCTTCACCTACCTCCTCTAAGATTTTAGGATCCACAATTGTCCGAAATTGGTCTTCAAAAGCATGTGACCTAGCATACTGCACAGCATATAGATGTTGATCTACTCCCCGTGGCTGTATAGCCCTTTGTCCCGTCAAGAATACAAGTAAAAGCACACCAAAGCTATAGACATCAGTTTTTTCTGAAGTTTTACCAGTCAAACCGTAGTTAGGGTCAAGGTACCCATTTGTCCCTACCACCTGGTCTTCAACATACAATTGCTCAGGAGGAATGGTTATGGATAATGAAAAGTTGGAGAGTTTGGGAACATAATCATCATCCAAGAAAATGCAGGTGGGTTTTACGTCCCTATGAATGATGGGCCTTGGAAAGGTGGTATGGAGGTATGTAAGTGCACTAGCAAGTTGCTTTGCAATACGCAGTCTAGTTTTCCATGGTAATAATTCATTATCCACTTCTAAACTCCCATGAGAGTTGAGACCTCCTTTTCCTGCATTTTCAAACACCAAAGCCGGTTTATCGAACTCTAAGCAGCAGCCTAATAATTTCAAGGAATTCTTATGGGTGCTCATCTGCATTGATATGATAATATCACGAATTGCAATATTGTCGACCTTGCCCCAACGTTTGTACTTCTTAATGATAACTGTTCGGTC